>NC_142529.1:7615000-7672500 GCF_964205215.1 Stylophora pistillata | reverse complement strand
GTTTGCTAAGCACTCAAGAAGCTAGAGTCGCTCTCGGCTATCGCCTCGAGCGACTCTTACGCTTTTTCGTGCTTAGCAACCTCCCGCGTGCACCATAACTCAATAGTGTACGCTGTGGTGTTTACCATTTGTTAATTCATTAACCCGAAGAAAGTCTTGTCCGAAGAAAACAAATCGAACCATACTTATATAAATAATTATAAGTTTTATTATTTGTTTTCTCAATTTGGTCAGAGAATGATCTAGTTAATTCTACTAAATAATACATACTCTTAATTTGATTTGAAATCTTATTTTCTTTGATCTCAAGTAATCGACCTAATTGATAATTCCTCGAAGCGGAGGAATAATATTTATGAATCACGATGTACTCGTCTTCTCTAAGCGCTATGAACGCTTGAAAATGGTTCTGTAAAAGTTTAACATCTGATAATAAGAGGCATAAGTTACAGCGGTATCCCTTTTTATCTTTTTTTTTTTTTTTTTTGCTGGATATTTAAGTCAGATGTCGGCGCGCTTCTCGTTGATAAATACCGCCCTTTATTGCCTTCCACGGTCAAGCGATGCATGCAAAAATCCATTTACAAAAAGAAGTTAAAGTTCATCCCCGTTAAGCTTATTAAATTAACCACAACATCAAAAGCTCAAAAACTAAAAATCCAATTCCGAAAAACAAACAACAAAAATATGCAAAGGTATCTACGTTATTTGGCGGCAAATAATGTCAAATCACGCGCGCAGTGCGTGAATATAAAAACAAATACCATGGGGAAGAGTAAGAGAAAACTGTGATTTCAGATATTGAAAGGTAAGAAATTTTCATCGCGACACGTGGGTCTGGCTCGAGTCTGGCAAACTTCGGGACTTCCCATCAACCCTTGCCCTCCCGATCCACTTGGGAGGTTTTCACCACAATATTACATTCAACATACCAACATGGCCGTGTCTAAAAAAGATAAGAAAAACCAAGTTTGAGGATTTCATTGACTGAAAAATGGTATAACCTCGGTCTGTGTACTTTCTTCCACCTCAAATGGCATTTAAGCTTTTACGTCTTAACATCAGTATGCATAATATTCTCCATACTGAAAAATGGTATAACCTCGGTCTGTGTATATTCTTCCACCCCAAATGGCATTTAAGCCTTTACGTCTTAACATCAGTAGGCATGATATTCTCCATACTGATCTCTATACATTTTCTAAGCATTGTCTAACAATCAAGAGCTTCTTTCAGTTGGTGAACATTTCCTACATTCTCGTGACTTTAAATGTTTGATTCATGGGTGCTATTTTCTACCTCGTTGAGAGACCCTGGGAACGAGGTTGTGCTATTGTAAGGAGAAATTCGATTCTGGTCAAAGGGTTACGACGTAAGATCGACGCGAAACTTGGTAACATTTGCGCTAAATGAAAGATTAAACAAGAATATAAATACTCGGAATGTGACAATTTTTAAATATCAAAATAATGAAAATAGAAAACTAGTCGAGCTTTAACTTGGCTTAAAATGGTTTTGCAAACAGACCACTTGTTTCTCTGGGGAGGGAGGAGAGGGTGAGGAGATTGCGCTTCGACTGAATTCACTTATGCAGAATTGAAAAAAAAAAACATCAATAAAAAAAGTCAACTGTACGCCAAAAAATTGTCTCTAAGGACAATTAATTTTTTTTTACAATTATTCGAAATAAAGCTATGCCCTATAGCTTAATACATATGTTTATCATATAAATTTACTCATTTCCGAGAAACAATTTTCATAATCGTAGTATATAACTACTGAATTACCAAAACTGAACTATTTAAGTCACAGGTACGTTTTCCTGTTATCCTTTACACCCTAACATCAGTATGCATATTCTCCAAACTGTTCTCTCTACATTTGCTATTGAACTGAGAAAGAGATATCTCTTATCAATCAAGAGTTTCCTTGATTGGTGATCATTTCTTTTCTCATGACTTCAAAGTGTGATTCAGTAGCGAGAATATAAAGAGAAATTAGATGCTGATCACTCCAAGGGGCCTTCAAAGGGCCAACTATTCCTTTCGTTACATCAGTCGAAGCAGTAAATAAAATGAACCTGTGTGCATTGTTCTGTTATTGTAGAAAAATACATATGACTCGATATCAAACTGATTTCAATATAGATCACGTACCCTACGCAAATTTGTCTCCTTTCTTTAACTCATTACTTTCATTTGAAATTTCCCTGATTAATAATAAGTAATGAGGCACTAGATAAGGAATGGGACGCAACAGAAATTTTTACTTTAGTAACGAAAATAGTAAGAAATTGAATTTTTTTTAAAAAAAACTACTTCTGTCTTTGATTGATCTAGAAAACTTGCAAAGTTAAAACTGGTCATGACTTCGCCACTTCTGTTATTTTTATTGCGGTTGAAGCCGTTTACTCGCATCACCTTCTTAGCCAATCAGGTGCATTAATTTTCCCGCGGTTGAAGCCGTTCACATGCTTTCTCTTTGACCTCTCATTGGTTCCATCTGATGATTCCTTAGCTTTGATAATGTGACAAGTAAACTAACGCATTTGCGAAGGTAGCTGAGTTAGATCATAAGCGCACATTAAAGTTCGACTGCTTCATGCATAGCAAGAACAAACTTAAAATTACTTAGGATGAGGTTTATGCAGTAAATGGTTTGAACCCGGGGGTAACATGTGAAGGTGTAGTCTGATCGTCCGGGTGAGTGTAGTCCTGAGAAGGACTGTTGTCGGTGGCAGTGACTGACGTTTCGACAACCTGTGCGGAAGTCATCATCAGAGTCAAGTGAGTGATTGTTGTCAGTAGAATGTTCTTATTCCAGTTCGTGTGAAATGATCGGTTGGTTTTGCCGTGATGTTATTGGCTGTAAGACTCAAGTGACGTAAATCGTTCGTGATTGGTCTGTTTCGGTCTGTCGGTAAAGCTAGGTTGTTCTTTTTCGGTCGTTTGTGATGTTTATGTCGTGAATGAGTCGTTTGTATGGGGCGGGTAGTTGTTGACATCTGTTTAGGGGAGTCTGTTCTAAGTTAGTAAACCAGCTTTCCAGAGTCAGTCGTTGAAAATAGTCAGTGCTGTAGGTTAGGCATTGCGCAGAGTCCCAGTCAATGTTGTGGTTGGTAAGTCGATGGTGTTCAGCAATGTGATTGCTGACATCACCTTTCCTCGTCGCCCGTCTGTGTTCAGTCAGTCTTGTTGTGAGGTTTCTGCCAGTCTCACCGATGTAGGAGGCTTGGCAGTCGGAACAATTGATCTTATAAATCGTTCCCTGTCTGTTCCTCGCTTCGTCTTTGTCTTTAACGTTGGTTAGTAACTGACGTAGTGTGGTGATGGGTCTGTGGGCGACGCGGATATTGAAGGGTAGTAAGATGCGCGAGATGTTTTCAGACATACCTTTTATGTACGGTATGGTTGCTGTAGTCGTAGGGGTTGCGGTGTCGTTTGTTTCGGTAGTGGTAGTGGGTCGGTGAGTGTTTCGTCGGATGAAGTCGTTGTTGTAGTTGTTCTTCGTAAAAACACGGTGAAGGTATTTGTTCTCGTCGGATAAGCTGTCTGTCGAGTCACATACTAGTTGTGCGCGTCGTGTTAGAGTTCTGATAGTTGTGGCTTTGTGTGATGTAGGGTTTCACCGACATCATTGCAACATGAACCAATATGTTTAAAAATAAATCAGCTTCTAGAGCCTGAGAATAAAATAACCATTCTATCAATGCCCTATAGATGATTTCAAGATAGAATTAGCCTACTGCTAAGTTAGGAACGAGAAAATTTCAAGCGTCGGAGACTCCAACTCTAGAGCAGACTTAATTAAGCCGACATGTTTTCTCCTCAAGTGTTAACGTAGCTTGAATCTTCTCTGTAGTCCTCTGGAGTCAAATATTCCTGAGAAGAAACACAGTTGTAACGAGAGAGATGAGTTTTGAAATTACAAAACTTTCTTTCGTTGTTTCAATGACAAGATTAAACTGATGGGTGGGAGGATTAAGATTTTACAGTAGGCGATCGGGAAACGAGGATTGGGCGATGCGTTGCAATTATAGCAAGACTTCTCGTTGATAATAATAATAATAATAATAATAATAATAATAATAATAATAATAAAAATAATAACTAATCTTCATTGGAGATACCAGGTTCACAAAAAGTGGTTTACACGAGGGTCCTCCTTAAAAAAGGTTAAAATCTAAAAGGATACTATCATTTCTAAATAGGAAAGATAAGATGGGAAACTAGCATGGATATCGAAAGTATATAAACTAGAATTAAAAGATACAAGATTTAAATGTGTAGGAAAATCATACATTCAGATATGAAAGAAAAATTTAAATAGTAAGGCTAACCTTTAAAACTTGACGCTTAAAACAAGTTAGGGAAGGGTCATTCCTATTTAACAAATGGTAAACACCACAGCGTACACTATTGAGTTATGGATGCACTTGGGAGGTTTGCTAAGCACTCAAGAAGCTAGAGTCGCTCTCGGCTATCGCCTCGAGCGACTCTTACGCTTCTTTCGTGCTTAGCAACCTCCCGCGTGCATCCATAACTCAATAGTGTACGCTGTGGTGTTTACCATTTGTTTTATAATATTACATTGATACATTGTAGCTAAAGAGTTCCCTTTTATTTAACAAATCTTACGCGACCAGAAAAAACAAGCGCGCGTGGAAAAATAGTCTTTGCATTTGCTCACGTCAGCAGCGTACACCCATGGGCAAATGGGGGGGACGCTAAATTGACCAATCAGAGCGCGCGCTTTACTTTGGTTATGTTATAAATATCATTACTACGCTGGTTCCATACATCTGATCAAGTAAACGTTAATAGTTGACCTGTGCCCCCATCTCCTACTGACTACTGACTTGCGGATATTGTTCCTAGACCTAGGATTATTGTCGATGATGCCTTCGTTACAACGACGAGATTTAAACTTTGTCATTAAGAAGAAGAAGCCTTGCATAGTGTTGTTGCCGGACGACAATTGAACTCGGCTGGTTCGATTTTTAAACAACTTTATTCCCAACAACATCGCTCACGTTACTACCGACTCAATTTGTCTCTTCTCGCGCATGAGCACGCGGCCCATAGCAACGAACTGACCTGTCATTACAATATAGCAACGCAACACTCTTGAAATAAAGGTACAGGAAGCAGGAGGGACACACAGAGTGACTCTAGCTGCTGTCCGCTTAACTCTTACACGCTAACTTAGGTAAGCATCTTCTCCAGACTGCTTACCATACACTTCCTAGGGTGCTGACAAAGAGAATTTGTTTAACAATCAAGTAATAATTAATAATTAATAATAGTAATAATAATAATAATAAATAATAATTAATAATAATAAATAATAATTAATAATTAATAATAATTAGTAATAATTAATAATTAAGTTGGTGATCATTCCTCCATTCTCATGACATTCGTTTGATTCGGAGGTGACACTGTTCGGAGAAATTAGATGCTAGTCAAACTTACTGATTCTTGTTTGAGTATTCGATGAAGTTCGTCACTCAGGTCCCCAAACCCTGGTCTCGCCTTAGGATTTGCATTCCAGCAACGAAGCATCATCGCATAACTGAAGATTAATAGACATTTCACTTGATAAGTATTCTGAAATGACTATGCACTCGGAGCTGGCGCGTGGTTGGTCAGCGGCAAGATAGTGAGTCACGTGTTTACTTCTTTTAGGCGAGGTCACAGGTTACTCCACCCCCTCCCTCCCCCCCTATCCAAGATTTCTTGGTATCTATTTAAAATCTTCGGGGTGGAGAGGGGTGCAACTATTTTCTTTCCCAACATAAACCAATGCTTCTGTAGCTGGGCTGCATAATAACTATGTCGTAATACATCTGACTGGTAGAGAAAAGCAGGGTCGAAAGGGTGGCACAAGGAGCTCTTTACACTCTAGCTCTTTTGAACGCCTCACGATTTCACTTTACTTACAGCCAATCAGTGCAGTAACGAGGCTTTTCCAAACGATGCCCTGCTTTAAGTTTGGGCAACAATTCGCCCGAAGCAATACCGGCATATGGAGCACAACCTATGAGCAAGATCAAAGAACGTATCATGTGAATTGAGGCAACAGTGATAGCAAATCCCATCATTAACTTTTGCATGGAACTAACTTTCTTATTATGGGTACACATTTTGCGAAGCGGTAGCTGACACGAGCAACGTCAGGGTTTGTAAACGGCTCATTATCTGCAATCTGTGTAAATCTTTACCACCCTAAGCCATCCATGTTCCTTCTTGATTTGTCTCTTTCTCTTTTGAGTTTTTCTATCAAACTGAGCTACTCTTTTGTAGTCATATCCATTCCGTCATAATCTTCACCATTCTTAGCAATTCTTGTTTCGTTTTGGTTACTTACTGCCTCTTTTGCATTTGCCTATCTAGTTGAACTGATATTTTTGGTCTCCATCGACTTAAAGGTAGCTGTGCACAAGGCAAAAAATGGCTTAGAATATCAAGTGTCATTGACGCTTCGCACTCAAAGCAAAGTAATGAAATCTGAATTCGGTTTAAGCAGCCGTGGCTAGAAAAGGGAAGTCTCACCTCCAGTTTCAATTTCCCATAGCAGGACACCAAACGACCAACTGTGAAAAACAGAAACAAAGAAAAATCGAAAGTTGTAAAATTAAACCAATGTTGCTTCTTTGATAAAGTTTGGCATGCACATTTCCCGTGCCTTTCGAAACAACTTTCTTGTCAAAGCTAGGGGATTCTACCCAAGCGTCTTAGTGGCATTTGGGGACGCGTCAAGTTGTTTTATTATGATAAATTATAACTTTTTCTAGTCAACGATAGCGGGGGTCATACAAATCCTAAGAACTTTACACCCCCTCCCCCCCTCCTTAACAGCGTTTGAGACTTACACGTCACTTTGACTTGTGTAAAGTCCTTGCTCCAGAGATTCAATAGCCATCCACTTAGCCGGAAGTTTGCCCTGCGAACAGGAAAAAAATTAAAACCGATTGTTAGTGTTAATGAGAATTGCATTCATTCTATCGTACCACTTGTGTGACCAGTCAATGAGGGTTACGATTTTTATGTATCTGAGACTGTTGAATTACTCATTTCATTGTGCTTTGTGAACATCACCGTTCACTTCATTGTACTTTGATGACTTACATACTCTCAAGCACACATCCAGGGAAACTTTACTACTGTGCGTAAGTTATATTTTAAGGTGTTTTTATTAGATTTGCATTTTTGTGATCAGCATCGCAGAGTCAGAAAGTACACAGCCATTTTCCACGGAGTTTTGAACTTAATCCAAATTTGCATGAATATTACTTCATTAAGCTCTGTGCTCGATTTAGGAAACTCCAGTCACTGACTCAAACAACCAGATTCAAAACTGGCGATTTAATCACTCGCGTTTTAGGTATTGATTTCGTTTGAGTTCCCATTGGCTCCTTCTGAAATTTCCTTTTGTCTGATTGGCTGAAGCTAGTATTTTGATTTTCAAAGAGCGCTCGTGATGATTTTCTTACCCCGGTTGTTTTCGCATACACATTGTCCGTGTAGATGTCACGTGACAGACCAAAATCTGACACTTTGGCCACCATTCCCTCTCCAAGAAGAATATTTCTCGCCGCCAAGTCTCTGTGCGCACACTAGAATACAAAACTCATCACTTAAGTTCCAACGCAAGTATGTTTAAAGCGACTGAAACAAAACCCACCTTGTTAGAGGTGAGTCCAAGTTCTCACTTCTATCCTTTCCCTTTTCGTTCGCGGTTTTGCTTCGATTCATCTACTCCCGTTTTTCCCTTTCCTTACCCCTCTCCCACCTCTGTCTTTCTACTTCCTGACCCCTTTCCTACCCCTGGCTTTTTCCTTCCTTGCCCCTCCCCTCCCCTTACTTTTCTCCGTTCTCGCCCCTTCTCTACCCCTGACTTTTTCCTTCCTTGCCCCTCCCCTTTCCTTACTTTTCTCCTTTCTTGCCCCTTCTCTACCCCTGACTTTTTCCTTCCTTGTCCCTCCCCTTTCCTTACTTTTCTCCTTTCTTGCCCCTTCTCTACCCCTGACTTTTTCCTTCCTTGCCCCTCCCCTTTCCTTACTTTTCTCCTTTCATACCCCTTCTCTACCCCTGACTTTTTCCTTCCTTGCCCCTCCCCTTTCCTTACTTTTCTCCTTTCTTGCCCCTTCTCTACCCCTGACTTTTTCCTTCCTTGCCCCTCCCCTTTCCTTACTTTTCTCCTTTCTTGCCCCTTCTCTACCCCTGACTTTTTCCTTCCTTGCCCCTCCCCTTTCCTTACTTTTCTCCTTTCTTGCCCCTTCTCTACCTGACTTTTTCCTTCCTTGCCCCTCCCCTTTCCTTACTTTTCTCCTTTCTTGCCCCTTCTCTACCCCTGACTTTTTCCTTCCTTGTCCCTCCCCTACCCTTACTTTTCTCCGTTCTACCCTTCTCTACCCCTGACTTTTTCCTTCCTTGCACCTCCCCTACCCCTACTTTTCTCCGTTCTAATCCCTTCTCTACCCCTGACTTTTTCCTTCCCTGCCCCTCCCCTACCCCTACTTTTCTCCGTTCTAATCCCTTCTCTACCCCTGACTTTTTCCTTCCCTGCCCCTCCCCTACCCCTACTTTTCTCCGTTCTAACCCCTTCTCTACCCTGACTTTTTCCTTCCTTACCCCTCCCCTACCCAACCTTTCTAACCCCTTCTCTACCCCTGACTTTTTCCTTCCTTGCCCCTCCCCTTTCCTTACTTTTCTCCTTTCTTGCCCCTTCTCTACCCCTGACTTTTTCCTTCCTTGCCCCTCCCCTTTCCTTACTTTTCTCCTTTCTTGCCCCTTCTCTACCTGACTTTTTCCTTCCTTGCCCCTCCCCTTTCCTTACTTTTCTCCTTTCTTGCCCCTTCTCTACCTCTGACTTTTTCCTTCCTTGTCCCTCCCCTACCCTTACTTTTCTCCGTTCTACCCTTCTCTACCCCTGACTTTTTCCTTCCTTGCACCTCCCCTACCCCTACTTTTCTCCGTTCTAATCCCTTCTCTACCCCTGACTTTTTCCTTCCCTGCCCCTCCCCTACCCCTACTTTTCTCCGTTCTAATCCCTTCTCTACCCCTGACTTTTTCCTTCCCTGCCCCTCCCCTACCCCTACTTTTCTCCGTTCTAACCCCTTCTCTACCCTGACTTTTTCCTTCCTTACCCCTCCCCTACCCAACCTTTCTAACCCCTTCTCTACCCCTGACTTTTTCCTTCCTTGCCCCTCCCCTACCCCTACTTTTCTCCGTTCTAATCCCTTCTCTACCCCTGACTTTTTCCTTCCTTACCCCTCCCCTACCCAACCTTTCTAACCCCTTCTCTACCCCTGACTTTTTCCTTCCTTGCCCCTCCCCTACCCCTACTTTTCTCCGTTCTAACCCCTTCTCTACCCCTGACTTTTCCTTCCTTACCCCTCCCCTACCCCAACCTTTCTAACCCCTTCTCTACCCCTGACTTTTTCCTTCCTTGCTCCTCACCTACCCCTACTTTTTTCCGTTCTAACCCCTTCTCTACCCCTGACTTTTTCCTTCCTTACCCCTCCCCTACCCCAACCTTTCTAACCCCTTCTCTACCCCTGACTTTTTCCTTCCTTGCCCCTCACCTACCCCTACTTTTTTCCGTTCTAACCCCTTCTCTACACCTGACTTTTTCCTTCCTTACCCCTCCCCTACCCCAACCTTTCTCCTTCCTAACCCCTTTCCTACCCTTGGCTTTTTCCTTCCTTACCCCTCCACTACCCCAACCTTTCTCCTTCCAAACCCCTTCCCTACCCCTGCCTTCCCCCACCTTACCCTCCCCTACCCCTACCGACCTTTTCCCTCGTTTACCTCTCCTCTAACCTTCTCTTAAATCGACAAGAATCCTTCCCAACCTTCCGTTTGACAATTTGGCACTCACTCTTAATGACTTAATTTTTCTAACTTCATAAATGATGACGGACTTAAAATCGCTTTAACCTCACTCATTAATCCTAATTGGGGCAATCTTCAGTAATATCTCTTAACATTTCCCAAAATGCCTTTGATTCCAGACTAAGATCACTATACAAACTCTTTACATTTCTTGTTATGTGTGATCACATTTCCAAGTGGGAGAGTTTTCTTTTCTATCACTGTAGTTGCCTGATGTTTACATACCTTCATAGCGGCAAGATGTTTCATCCCACTGCTTACGTCAGACGCTATCCTCAGTCTCTCCGCGGAGCTTATCTCTAAGCTATACTCGTTCATGTCCTCGTAATTTTCCTTTCGGTGATCCCGAAGATGACGTAATAGATTCCCGTGTTCGGCAAATTCTACGACGATCAACAAAGGTCCTAAAAGGCAAATGATCGGCCCTTCAGTCTTTACACTGCCACAAGTAGAAAGTACGTGCAAGTGTAGTTTACCTACCTGAGGCTGAGCATGCGCCGATAAGGTTGACCAGATTGGGGTGTTCACCAACTGATGTCATAATTTCCAGTTCATTCAACAAATCTTTGAGGTCACTTTCCGTGGCAGTACCTGTCATATAGGGGTAGAAGAGAAATGATAACGCTCTGAATCAGTTAGGATATGGGTAGCAGCACGGCAATTCGCCTCGAGTAAAACGGAAAATTGGTTGCGGAAACTTTGTTTCTGCCAAGAAATGTCTCCGCAAGACAAATCACACAAGTTCAAACTACTTTGAATTCAAGTAAAAAAGATTGTAGTTTTGGATATTTGGGGCAGAAATTTGTTTTAAAAACAGTACATAAGAAGCACTTCTTTCCACAGACTCGTCGCCTACTGTGCCTCGGTCAGAAAAAATTATCATACAACGTAACTGTTTCCATTCGAAAAGCATAAAAAAGAGCTAAAAAAAACTATTGCCTTAAGTTTGCTCCTTGTAAAAGAATAGAGAAGTTACGAAAGAACACAACAATGGAACTTCAACCCATCTGTTTTCAGCCGTTTTAATTCAATATCTTGATGAAAATTCTCCTCACTGTCTGCCACAAATTTCTTTTAAAGTTTGTTTTGAGATTTTGGTCTTGGATCAGACGATAATACCCGTGTTAATATTTTTTGCTACTCTCATCACTCGCCTGCTTGATACTGTACTGATACTGTAAGAAGAAATTCTTCCTTGGTCACTTTAGAGAGTGAAGGGTTAATGCAAAGTGTTCGCCTTAACTGTGATCTAGATACGTTGGGCTATTTCTCTATGACTTTGAGTTTTTAAGAAAAGGGTCGACTATAAGGGTTCATTTTTTAAGTTGGCCGTTTTACCTCGCTATTATCTCATATCTGATTTATCACTTCAAGCGTCGGAGGAGCGTAACTAAAACAGGGGTAACCATCACTTCGCTTAAGAAGAAAAAAATTTTCAAAGTATTTCAGAAAATGTAACCATATCACGATTTACTTTCCTCAACTCCTTTTCTGTTGGGAATTGAATTGGTTTGATATGAGATCTATGACGACGTGGAGAACACTTCGATTGGGCTGTAAACTACAATAAAAATAGAATTGACATACGTTTTAACTTTTTAACAGCACAAGTAATTACATTCCCGTCATCTTCAGTCAACTCTCCCCTGACGACCATTCCAAATTCGCCTTCTCCAAGAACTTTGCCAAGAGTGATACGATCACGTGGTATTTCACGCCACGCAAACGAGGCTTCGATATCGATTGGTGCGGCTGCGTTGTTGGGTGCTTGACCAGGGACGAGAGCATAGCGATCTCTACCAAAAGTGGAAGTCGTGAATCGTCCATTTTCAGCTTCCGAATGATTTTGCTAAGATAAAATGATTATACAGAGAACAAATTGAATAAATCTAAAATAAACAACAGGGAGGTAACTGTACTCCATTATAGAACCCGGATGAACATGAATGGGAGACATGCCAAGCATAAAATTAAAAAAAAAAAATGACGTTAAATTTTCACTATGTACAAACTGTAAGAATGTCACTTTTAATCCCACGGAAGGGCTTTGGGGTGTCAGTGTATATGACCCATTTAGACACAGTGATTAACTGACCGTATCTGGTGATACAGGATTCATTGGTACTTGTTCGCCATCGTTTAAAAATCCCGTCCCTTGTCCTTTCTTTTTCAATCTTCTGTAGATAGATACTGCCACAATTAACAGTATTATAGTCAGCACCAACGGGATCACAATGGCTAATGCTAATTTCGCGACATTTTTTCCTGTAAGTGGAAAATAAAACAAAAGAAATTGTATCTTATTTTATAACAAGAATTCTTCAAAATAAAATAAAATGTACCTGGGACGTAAATGAAGAGGTATTTGTTAACAAGAATTCCTCAAAATAAAAGAAAATGTACCTAGGATGTAAATGAAGAGGTATTTGTTGACGTATTCGCAAATGATGTGAATGGAAGATTTCATTAGATCTGTCGCTTATGTAACAGGTAGAAGTACAACTCACAAAACAGGCAGCAGTACCGACCTTTTTCAGTTTTTAGTTCTCCATTAACACTGGGTTCACCCATTCCATATTCGTTTTCCGACTTCAACCTCACAAAGTAAGCAGTGTCGGGATCGAGGTTGGTTATCCTGTGATTTTCGCCCGGAGTAGATGTAAAATGGATCCATTTTTCTGTTCTAAATTTTCTGATTTGTAACGAGTATCCACTAATGGAGTACATCTGATAAAGTTCTGGATGCGACCAGGTTATGACGGCTTCAGTTTGTTCCACATTACTCGCTTGGACGTCTTTAGGTGGCGGAGGACGTTCTGCAAGGTAAAAAAAGGGGAAACGAAAAATGGAAAAAAGTAAATGAAAGTTAGTGTTGGGAACTTCCGTTCGCGAATTGATTGATAACAAACAGCGGAAAGATATCACAATCTCTTGACAGCAGGTAAAAGAAAAGGAAAAAGGAAAAGAGGAAGAAACTAAGGCAAAGCGGCAAGGGAGGATGAAAAAGGATGGAAACGGGAAGAAAGGGACGAAAGAGGGAAATAGGAACAAACCTCGTAGCTCGACCTTTTTCTTTACTTTAAAGCTGCCAATCTGACCACTTTGCACACCGGCAATCAGGGTTTTACCAACTTTGTTTGCAATAACCGTTGACTTTTTTTCCTCAGGTTTCACAGTCACAACAACACGGAATTCTACTTTTACGCTTCCATTCCTATAACGAAATAATGTGTAAAGTAAAAACCAATGCCGTTAACGAGGTGTTAATCGAGAAGTTGTCTTCCAGATAAGCTTGGACGTCTCATATTCTACGGCGCGGGTATGGTATAATATCCTGACTAGTTTTGAGGGAGATATTTTATCGGTAACTAGGAAGATAATCTTGGGAATCTTGCTGTTGAAATGCATCAAAAGCAGCGCTTACTTTAAAATGTTGGAGCGACTTGCCTGATACACAAGATCGGAAAAAAAACGAAATTGTTCAGCTTTTCAATTCTTAAACGAACATCTGAATTTTGTTCTAAGCTACATAGGGCGAGAATTCCTTTCACTGTTTCAAACTACCATTTATTCAGTTCACTTTTACAATGAACCCTTTACGCCCTTACATCAGTATGCATATTCTCCATACTGTTCTCTATACATTCCCTGAGGTGCAGACAAGGAGAATTTGTTTAACAATCAAGAGTTTCTTGAGATCGCGATCATTTCCTTTGCTCTCATGACATTCAAGTTTACATCAGGGGTGATATTGATGGGAGAAACGAGATGTTTTTCAATCTTTGGGGTTTAAGGATTAAAAAGAGGAATTTGTTCCGGTTTCCATAGCGAGAAAGCCCTTAGAGTATTGCTACCGCTCACGGATGCTACACTAATTCACCAGCTCCCGTCAGCATTTAGTCAAGTTTCAACGACACTATGCTGGCAACCTCGTTCCCAGGGTCTTTCATCTTCCCGCCCCCTGGAGCGGGAAGATGAGAAACCCTGGGAACGAGGTTGACTACGCTGGTAGTTATGTATACTACTGGGGTGGAGAGAGGCACAGGTCTGTGAGAGTCACGTGTAAAGTGTCTTGTTAAAGGACACTACACAAAGGTGACGCCAGCTGTGAGTTCAGAAAACTTTACTCGTTAGTTCTTTGCTTTTTCACTTACACAAATCCAAGAATGATGACTTCTTCGAATCCTTCGATATCCTGGAACAGGGTAGTTAACTGTGCAGGGCAAAAGAAAAAACAAACATTATTCGGATTTATTTTCGTGCAGAAAAAAAAAGAAAACCGCTGGCATATTATTTGCTCTCCTTGTTATTTAAATCACTCTCGTATACACGATCCAAGTGCCTTACAATACCACAAGTATCTCGTTTCTATAGCAAGAAAAAAGTGGCAGTATTTCTACTCCCCCTGTATGAGGGGCAGTTTCACCACCACTTAGCCCCCCCCCGTATGATTTCTTTAAGCCTCCCTTCCTGCTGATGCCCATATATTTATCGGAGAGGACATAACCTCTGTGACAGTAAAGTGTATCGCTTAAGAACACAACTCAGACGCTCCGTCAGGGATCGAACCACGACCTCCTGCTCCAGTTTCCAGCGCACCTCTAGTCCAGTCCACCACCCACTACGCCTCCCCTTCTTCCACACTCCCATTTTTCAATTCTCTTTTTTTCATTTACAAATAGTCTTCTACGAGTTACTTCGGAGAGTCTTGTGTCGTATCCTATTTATTTCACACTGGTCTTGTGGAGAGAAGTTACATACTGATCACGTCTAAGAAGACAAGTCTTCAACCTTACCTCCTGCTTCACTTGCTGCTCTAATGTCTGGTATCTCGTTGAGGATTTGTTTTCTAAGTCTTGGTCAAATATTTCATCCTCAATGGTAATAGCGGCATCGACTCCCACAAGGTCTAAAGATAGAAATGAGAAATTATCGGTTTTTTTCATAGGTTATCTGGAAATGGATGCTATACTATTAACAAGTTTGCGCTTGAATTAGTGTAATCTTTGTTTCAAACACCATTACTCTGTCGGAGCGCTTTTCGATTGGGTGCCGTAGAACCAAAACCAAAGAAATCGCAATAACCAATCAAAAGAAAGAAAAAAAAATTTTGAAAGCCAATGAGAACTCGAAGAAAGCGCAGGAAAACGCGGGCGACCAAGAAGTGATTGGTTCCAGTTTTGCGTCTGATTCGCTGAGAGAGTGACGCGAGTTCCTGGACCAATCACAGAGTGAAGTAAAGCAATACCAAAGCAGTCGCGGCCTGAAAATTGAAAATTGCTTTATAATTATGACTGAAACTTTCTCTAAGATATATTACTTACCATCTCTCACTGTAACGTTGACACTTTTTTCATCCGTTCCCACGACATTCTTAGCGATGCATTTGTAAATACCGTCATCGTTATCACGGGTGTTGTAGATCAATAACGAACCATCTTGTAGCATCTTTTTTCCTCGCACAAATTTACTTCCATCGTCAAGGGTCGTTGTCTCCAAAGTTTCATTTGCTGCGGTCACAACTTGTTCGTCTGGTGTGACCCAAGTGATCGTTGGTTCTGGAAGACCTTCAGCGTGACAAGCAAGTGTCACGTTTTCTTCGGTGCCAATTTCGATCGCTGGATCAACGTAGTTGATTGAAGGTGGTGCTAACAATAGAAAAGGTGGATAAGGGTCAATATTTGAATAATTACGCACCTACCCCTCCCCTAACCAAACAACAGTTTAACCGATAACAAGTTAGGGGCAAAAGCTTCTTGTTAGGGGAAGGGTAGGTGGCCATTTTGATGTTTCGTAGGCACGTACGATACCAACGTTTATCAAGACCAACAGGACCATTCGCTTTTTTCGAGAAGAATATCTTGCTAGTGAGAGGCTAGTTGATCGTGTCGTCTGATCTTCCTTGGAGAGTAATCCTGGGAGAGACTGTCGTAATTGACATTTCGACAACCTGTGCGGAAGTGACATTTTAACAACCTGGGCGGAAGTGACATTTCAACAACCTGGGCGGAAGTGACATTTTAACAACCTGTGCGGAAGTGACATTTTAACAACCTGGGCGGAAGTGACATTTCAACAACCTGGGCGGAAGTGACATTTTAACAACCTGTGCGGAAGTGACATTTTAACAACCTGGGCGGAAGTGACATTTCAACAACCTAGGCGGAAGTGACATTTTAACAACCTGTGCGGAAGTGACATTTTAACAACCTGGGCCGAAGTGACATTTCAACAACCTGGGCGGAAGTGACATTTTAACAACCTGTGCGGAAGTGACATTTTAACAACCTGGGCGGAAGTGACATTTCAACAACCTGGGCGGAAGTGACATTTCGACAACCTGGGCGGAAGTGACATTTTAACAACATACATACATACATACATACATACATACATACATACATACATACATACCTACATACATACATACATACTTTATTGTAACTCCCTAAAAAGGGTTTTTCAGTCACAAGGCTACTAAATATCTAAAATAACTAAATAAATTACCAAATAACTAATATAATAAATAACATTAAAAATAAGTGAAATACAATGGATCATATACTAATTAAAAATTCATAGATTGGTCAGAGAAAAGTTGGTTAACAATTTGATTCCTAAAAAGTTTGATCGATTCTGAAGATTTAACATTGTCTCTTAGATAATTCAAGAGCTTTGCTCTGCGGTAGGCGAAGGACCGTTGACCAGTGGTTAGGCGGCACCTGGAAACGTTCAGTTGATCGCGTTGTCTAGTGTTTCTAGTGTGAATTTGTGAACGCGTAGTAAATTTCTTGATTAGGTAGTCGGGCAACACAACCTGGGCGGAAATGACGTTTCAACAACCTGGGTGAAAGTGACATTTCAACAACCTGGGCGAAAGTGACATTTCAACAACCTGGGCGGAAGTGACATTTCAACAACCTGGGCGGAAGTGACATTTTAACAACCAGGGCGGAAGTGACATTTCAACAACCTGGGCGAAAGTTATCAACAGAATGTTATAAGACTGGCTCGTGAAAAGTGATTGGTCAGCTGTATGACTTGGGTTAAGAAAAGCTTACCTTGACAAAGGACACCGTTCCCAACGAATCCTTTCAGGCAAGAACAATTATATGAACCAAGAGTGTTGGTACATTTAGCGTATTCGTGACATTCGTTGAGATTGGAAGCTTGGCACTCGTCAAAGTCTGTTTTACGAAAAAATTTGAAAATCGAGTCAAAGTCGTCACGCTAAAATAAACGATAACGAAATTTTCAGACTGATTGCCCCTAGAGGCGGTTCCCTTTACACCCTCACGTAAGTTTCCATATTTTTCTCTATACTGTTCTCTATACATTTCTTGAGGTGCTGACAAGGAGAATTTGTTTAACAATCATGAGCTTCTTTAGTTGGTGATCATTTTCTTTACTCTCATAACCTTAATGTGTGATTCAGGGGTGATTCTGTAAGGAGAAATTAGATGTTAGTCTCTTTTAAGGGTTTAAGGTTTGAGAGTCTTAAAAAAGCCAATCAAAGCAAATTCTAATTCTGTAGAAAGCCAATCAGGGGTCAGATTACAAAAAATGTATCGACGAAATTTCCTACAATAGAAATTTTGACAGTTTTCACTGAAAAAAAAATCCAATATAATTGAATAAGGGAAAAGTCATTTTCCATCGGCTTGGTAGCCTCCGTACATCCAGTTATATTACCTGTAGGAGAGTTTTGAATAAACGGCGGCTGAACTCAGGCTATCGGCTTGGGGGCAGGAAGATTTTTGGGGAATCACATGATTTTCGGGATCAGTCGTTGCTAACAGAGTATAAGGGGGGGACCATAGAAAACTGACTGCCAATGAGGGGGGAGGGATCATTAGAACGCAAAAAGAGTTTTAGGGGTCAGGTTAATTTTATTGTGACACAACTCAATCTTCCAAACCTGGCCATAAATAATGACCGTTCCGTAAAATGAGAGGAATGATGAAAACAGGGAAGAAAATAAAAAACAAGATGGCGCTCAAAAAGAAAAGGAAAATTGCAAAAATTTATACCTGTTGACTCCAGTGAAGTGGGGTCCACGTGGTACTTTCCCAGCATGCCACTTCTCAGAGTTTCGTTCATGAAGTCGACCAACTGGCGCTGACTAATTTGAGCCTGTGCATCGATTTTAATGAGCAGTCTTGGAATAACGCTACCATTGCTGGATACACAGAAAATGATGGTAAGTAAATGAAAAACGGTAGTATGCCAAAGTGACTGTACGAAATCCCAAGAACTTACTTGAAATCAAGAACGGTAGCAGCTACAAACAATTTTCCAAGTATTGATTTCGACTGAATGAATGTTGTTTCCAGCTAAAATAGGGACGGAAGTGCAAACAATTAAGTTAATGAATGCGAGCGTAAGAACCGCATGCCGGGGTCCATCCCTCTTCCCCCACAATTTTCAGATCAATTTTAATACCAAAGCAACTGCATACCTACTCCTCCCTCTCCCCAAACCCAACATTAACCTTAACTTGTTATAAGAATGTTGTTGGTTTAGGGGAGGGGTGGGTGTGTAGTTGCCTTGCTACTGACATTGACTCAAATTTTCTTCCAATATTTTCTGGCGTTGCAAATTTCGTAGTATCGTCAAGTTTGATCGGATAATGAAAATCGAGAATTCCACCGACGACATCTTGGTTCAAAGACGTTCTCGCGCATTTAGTTCCCTCACAAGAGGGAGTATTTCTTAAACTGAGATCAACGGATCAGCAAATTACCTCAATTTCCAAACCTCTTGATAGGGATTTGAAGGAAGTAGATTCCATGTCTCGAAGTTCGGCCGAAAACATTTCATTCGTTATTTTGAATGACACAACATAGTTAGTTGTTCTTCTAAATTCTACAAAAAAGTAAAGAGAGCATAAAACAGATAAGTGGCAGAGACCAATCAGAGCAATCGTAAGAAGTGCGGAAAAAGGGACGTGCCTGAGTGGCTATTGGTTTTAGTTACGTATCTGATTGGTTGAAAATGAATGGTGCGAGTTTTCTGGACCAATCAGAAGTGTCTGGCAAAATCTGAATGCCATCCCGCATCACTTGCTGACGACACTCAGTTAAAAAATTGCTCTAGCCGAGTTTCGCTTAAAGTAAGGAACCAGTTGGAGGGCGGTGAAGGGGAGGGGGGGTGAGTAGGTGAGTTTGGAGGATTTTGGGGGATTACCTAGTTTTCAGGTGGGACAGAAGGCGATAAGCCGTTTCTAACAGAATTTTAAGTGGGTAATATAGAAAATTGACTGCCAACAGGGGGGGGGTCATTGAAACACTACAGGGACTTATTGGGGAGGGACAGGTAAATTTCGTCGTAGCACAACCAGAATCCTCCGGCTCCTCTCCCCCCCCCCCACACACACACACACACACCCCTCCCCCCTTTTCCAAGGCGAGAAATATCAATAGATAGTGATGAATTTGGATTCACTAACCTTTTGGCAAAAGGATGATAACTTGTTTCCTTGTTTGACTCCCTTTACATTTGTCTTTTACAGTCCAAATTCGTTCCAGTCTCCCCTCCCTGTTTGAATTTGAGCAGTCACCTTTGTTTCTGTCAAGGTAGGTTATCGTCACATTCCTCGGACACTCGTTTGTAACACTAGAGACTGAAACCTGTCCGACAAACTTCGGATCTAAATATTTCTTCTCCCTACAAGTGAAGACGATATCTTTCGGAAAGATTATCGTCGGATCTTGTGGGGTATGTGTCGTTATACGCTGGATGCCCGTGACAATATTACCACAAGAATCTGTTAACTTCCACTTTCGGTCGGTTATGCGCCCACACGCATCATTTCTCACAATGATATCCATATCCATGATTTTGGTTCCCCCACGAATTCTACATACGCCGTGAGCTGAGCCCGTTGCATTCTCAAGGTTGGACACACTCGATGATCTATGGCATAATGTTGTGACGTAATCTTTGGGTGTGGTTATTGTAGGCACTGGCGTGACTAAATCTTCGTCGACTCTACCATCTTGATCATCGTCAACGTCATTCTTTAATTCTTCATCCGTGACACCATCACAATCATTGTCAATGTTGTCCCCACCCACAGTGTTTGTTTGTATACAAGAATTGTTCACTGCCTGCCGCTGCATTTTCATACCAGCTGGCATAGCAAACAATCTTCCATTGCGATTCGTTCCATAAAAAACCGCAGAAAAAGTTGTCAGCGAGTTCACGTGGTACACATGGTAGGTACCATTACTGGTCAATTGAATCGAAGCTCTTGAGAACCCCCCAGAGCCAGGAATCGCAATCCAGTTCTTGATAACACTGTCTGCATCCTTAACACGAAGACCGCTTCGTAAACTAGTGTCAATAATGATATTTACAGAGCAATTGAAAGTATTTCCCCGTCCATCTTGAGAAACATGAACTGTGTAGTCGTTAGTGAACCATTGTGCTGGAGGTACCACATTCATCGAAGGGCTATTTCCTGTTTTGGAGTATTGCATCACAAGGCTCGGTTGAGAAGTACTGATCACCAAGGACTTGTCCCATGATGCATCGATCTTATATTTCTCTCCTTCGTTTAATGACCCTTTGTTTTGAGAATCAACAAAAACTGCGGTATTTTGATTCGCGGCTACTATGTGAAATTCATCTCCCCATGGCGTGGGGTTGGTAACAAAAACTTTTCCCCAGAGGGATACCGGGGGAATTTGCTCCACCAGGTGATTGCATGGTAGCTGACTTTCAGGCACCATGGTGCAGTCATTCCCAGTGAATACTGCAATTGGCTTCGTCGACCTAATAATGGTGCCGGTGAGATCTTGGTCAGCCAGAACTTGAAACACGTCTAAATAATTTAGATTTTCGCTTAAGACGGCACCGTTTCCATACCATTTATCCTCATACTGAACTCTACCTTTTGTTCGTAATGTGATCGTTACGTTCGTGTCATCCGTCGTCGCTACGACCTGAATTATAGCATTGATTACAGGGTGATACGTCGCTGCTATGTAAAACATACCAAGAGCATCCACAGGTAACCCAAGAAACCCTTCCACATCTGGGGTCGCATCCACCAATCCCTGTACAGATATGGGCTTAGCAGCCGTAATTCGGATTCCCTTTTTTCTCTCTAATCCTGAGTTGCCATTCGTACGTATATCTCCCGACAGTTTAACTATTGTCGACCCTCCAGCTGACAAAGGGTACGACTTCTCTGGAAATTCCGTGAGAGAAGGCACATGGACTCGTACCAGGCCATCCTCAAAGCTGGATATGTACAGTACATTGTTTCCAGAAAAGAGGCGAATCGGATGTTGAGGCATAAAACTCAAGACGAATTCTTTACCTCTGTGACTAACTGAGACTGAAAGAGAACAGCGACAAAGAAAGGATTAATTTTCCCCTTTAGCTGTCACACATATCCTTGTAAATCAGCTTCGAGAATTAGGTGTTGGATCAAGAAAACAACTTCTGCCTGCTGATGAGTTTGAGTATTCTCATTACCTTTTTGCTGAATAATGAATGGACACATATTAATCACTTCTGGGAGTTAAAGGGTTAAAGGCCAGGCCGGCCATGGTAACTCGGAGATTGTTTTTTTCCTTGTAGGAATAGTGTTCTAATGACAAATTTTTGCAGCAAAACAATTAAGAGGAGTTAAGTTTGCTCTCCAACAACAAAACCTTTCATTTCAGACCCAATTTTGATTGCTACTGCCTCTTAAGTTAACCCTTAGAAATCTAAGATAAGTATGTGTATTCTCCATAGTGTTCCCCCTACGTTTCCAGTGAATCTGACAAGGAGAAGTTGTCTAATAATTTGGAGGTTCATCTGTCAGCGATCGTTTCAGGTTTGATTCAGTGGTGCTACAATAACAGGAAATAAGATCCTGGCCAGCGGTCGTTTCAGGTTTGATTCAGTGGTGATACATCCTCGGAGACCCAGGGGCTGTGAGTCGATTTCAAGTTGAGGGCAGAAGAGCCCCTGGGGACATTGTCTTACAAGACTAGTTCCAAACGGTCGCAGTCGTTCTGGCATCTGATTGGTGCCAGAAAATCTTTGTGCTTTTCTGCCCAATCAGAGTGAAGTGTCCTTTCGTGTGTTTTAACACGCACATATACAACAAGCTTTGTTGCTCGCCATGTTTGTTTGGGCCGTGCGACGAAGCTTTGCCCGACGTGAAAAGTTTCGCTCTCAGCACACAACGTAAGAGAAATCGATCAGATTGTCCGCGAAATCTTACCGGAAATTATACGGAATACTTTCGTAGGTATAACAAGAGAACGTGTTTAAAAGTTTGCGAGGTTTGTATAACACATAATGGTTGCAGGCATTGATATGTCGCTTTAAACGTTAGATGAGATGTAAGCTTAAATCTTTTTAGATTTTTTGTACAATTTGTTGTGACTGAAACTTTTCCAATTCCGTGAAGTTATTTCGTAGCACGGGCCACGCAGGTATGTCAAGCAACTGGCGCTTACACTTGTGTAGCTTTCTGTGCGCGCCAAATTCTAATCGTTGCTTTGTAGTAAAGTCTTTACAATATGGCCAAAGTTGCAGGGCACGTTAAGTACGTGGACGACCTCCAGCAAGCACTTAAAGAAAGCTTAGCTGTGTTTCCGGTTAGCTAATTAAAATCTAAACAAAGACTAATCATCGAGAACATTGTGGAAAGGAGATATGTTTTCGGACAGTTACCGAAGGGTTTGGAGAAAGTTTAATCTTTCAACTGCTGCGTTGAGTGTTCAAATTCTTGAGCTCGAAAGGCCACGGATTCTCTTCTAGTCCCTTGGTCATTGTCATTTCACCTCTTTAGTCGACTGTTGAAGACCAAGTTAATACATTTGATCATTGGGAATCGATGCTGCTTTCATAGAGGAAAACAAAACCAAAGACCAAGAAATATTGCATGGAAAGGGCGGGCTTGCTTTATTGTAAATGTCAGCTAAGTACAGGGTTATCTACCCACATCTAATAAAGAAAAGTTTCCACGTATAGCTTTTCTCTTTTTTTAAGCGAAGATTAGATTAGATTTTGGCCGGGCGTGCACAAAAAGTTGCGTAAGCGCCAGTTGCTCGACATACCTGCGTGGCCAGTGCGACGAAATAGCTTCACGGGATCGGAAAAGTTTCAGTTACAGCAAATTATACAAAAAATCTTGAAAGATTTAGGCTTACATCTCATCTAACGTTTAAAGCGACATATCAATGCTTGCAACCATTATGTTTTATACGAACCTCGCAAACTTTTAAACTTGTGATACCTGCGAAAGTATTCGGTATAATTTCCGGTAAGATTTCGTGGACAATCTGATCGATTTCTCTTACATTGTATGCTGAGACTGAAACTTTTCACGTCGGGCAAATCTTCGTCGCACGGCCCAAAACAAACATAGCGAGCCACAGAGCTTGTTGTTTATGTGCGTGTTAAAACACACGAAAGGACACTTCACTCTGATTGGGCAGAAAAACACAAAGATTTTCTGGCACCAATCAGATGCCAGAACGACTGCGACCGTTTGGAACTAGTCTTGTAAGACAATGTCCCCAGGGGCTCTTCTGCCCTTAACTTGAAATCGACTCACAGCCCCTGGGTCTCCGAGGATGGTGGTGATACAGTAACTGGAAATAAGGTGCTGGCCAGCGGTCACTCTTGGATCAAAGAGTTGATTTCCTTTTGAGTTATGAGCTCTTTATCTTATTGTGTTCCAGTTACTTACAGACCTGTTCCTCGGTACTGAAAGAGGTTAACCCTTTGAAATAATTACACCTTAAAAACAGTATGATTATTTTTCATACTGTTATTTGCGCATTTCGTAAGGTACGGGCATGGAGTATTTGTTTTACAGTCAAGAACTTCGTTAGTTGGTGATCATTTTCTTTATTTTCGTGACGTTGAAGTGTGATTAATTCAAAGGGTGTTGTTGTAAGGAAAAATTAGATGCTAGTCATGTTTCTAGGTTAAAGGGTTAAGTAGTGGTGCTGAAAACGACCCTAAAATAATTATTAAAAAGCATGTTTCGTATTATCGTTAGATTATCTTCTTAATATCTCGACAATACGTTAACTTTACCAGTTTTTCTCAGCCAAAACCCTTTGATTTTCGTCGTTTCCAGCGATCGTTCAGCATTTACAACGATGGATCACGTGATGTGAGAGCTGAAAGCGGCACAGTTATAGTAGCTTCGTTTTCGGTTTCTCACGTTGAGAAAAAATAGAAAGATAAAAGAGAGAGAGAAGCTGTAAACAGCCAGTAATACCCGAGACTTTGATCCGTTTGTTTTTTTCTTCTCTCTCTCTCTCTCTCTCTATCCGTTGATCTTGGCAAAGATTCTCGAGGGTTAGACTTGTCTGAAACCTCTTAAAGTACAGATATTGACCGCGTCAAATTTCAGCCTGCGACGATTACTTTCCGGTAAACAATAGTCCCAAGGGCTTTCAGCAAAGACCTTTGCCTACAGCTCATTATATTTTATTTTTGCATCGAGAAATGAAAAGCGTTCATTGATCCCTGTGGGTTTTAGTCTGCCGGTTTGAAAGATGAGCTTTCGTTCAAGAGTTTTACGGCTTTCCATGCTACCTAAGTGTAAGGAAAGACCGCATATGTTGCTTAGAATGATTAGGTAAATTAAAGTGTCTAGCGACTGGCTTCGATGTGTCCTTGTCATTCTTTTCCACGTCGCGAAGGTGTTCTCGGAATCGGTCACCTAGTCATCTGCTTGTTTCGCCGATGTATATCTTTTTGCAATATTAGCCCACTGTATTTTTAAATCAGAAAGTGTAGTTCATTATTGCGTCAAAGATACTAAGTCACACAATCTCATGAATTAAAACACAAATGATTGTATTTCTTGAAATTTCTGGTGGTAAATTAGCATCGTTCTCAGACTTAGCAAAATCTGAGTTGATCGGTCACGCTAGCTGAAAAGAAAGGTAAAGGCTGGCGATTTTATACGAACACTATTTTTAGTTTGACAAAAACTAGTTGCTTCTCGGTATTTCACGTCTTCATTGTTTGGGTGATCGATGAGTTCGCCAGACCGTGGTGGACTTGTGACAACGATAACAAAACCACTACAATCCTAATTACGCATTGCATAGTTTAAGGACCTGATCGATTTTTTTGTGCCAAAATTCTGAGCAAATTGTTTATATAAGTAGAGAAGAGGTTATCGTGAGTAAGAAAACTGAAATCAAATGTATCAATAACAGTTTTATGAGTACGTACTCTATTGTTGATATGGTATGGTACCATCACAAACAACTTTGCACGTTAGAGATAATAAATAAATGTAACATGTAGTAAGTGAAGGAATGCGCATACACTTTTCAACATGTTTCAGAACTCAGAAAAAACAGATATATTTCAACAAAAGTTGGCCTTAATCAAACCGTTTCATGATGTATTTTAAACTAATGTTTATTTCAATATAATTTCAAGATGAACTCGCTCTGAAACGAGCACAACGCGCTCAATTGTTCATATTTGAAAACTTTCGGTCATTCACTTCTTTTTTCTTTCTGATCATTTCAGTAGGAGCTTCCATTTGTAATTCTAAGTTTCAAGAATGCTTAAGTGTTCCATCTCATCTAAAACAACAACAGCAATAGCGAAAACCTCCCGAAGAGCTTCAAAGGAACATTGAATGTTTGACAGCTTCACAAATTTATGCGTATTTGGCACGATTCACTCAATGAACAGTAGCTGAACTAATAAAGTCAGTTTGCGATTCTTTCACGATTACACAGAAAATCTTAATGAAACTGAAGTTAGCAGACAACGGTAGCTGAGTTTATGATTGCTTGTTAATGGATCGTTCTATTTCGGTATACGTTTTGGGTGCCAACAGTTCATGTTAGACATTATGCGATGTCGCAAGAACTTACCTTGGAAGCTTCTTCGAGCGGCGAGCAACAAGAAAAATCCGACTGTATAAATCTTTGCTGCCATCATTTCGTTCGATCTTGCACAAGGAAGTGGACGAAACCTTAGAAAAGTATAAAAAAATCTTAATGATTGCGTCCGCTAAAGATACGGGATGGTTGTCGATGGAGAGGTGTTTCTCTAGACCGGATATGACGACTCAATCTCCCACCATAGTCACCGGAAGTAGATCTTCATTTTCAGGAGGCAGTCAGCTCAAGCGACGGAAATGTAAAACAAAGATCTTGATTGAATGCTGATGAGGAAGAGTTCCAAGAAAACCAAGAAGTCATAAGTATAAATAGGTAAAGGTACTAGTTGTTTATTGACTAGGCTGTCACGCAACCTTGACTCAAACTTATAGCATATCGTGCCATAACCCACATATCCAAACAGGACAAAACAAGACAAGTGCCATTGATAATCTAATCAAATTTGATGCAAATGCAATCGACATTGCCTCCAACGCTCGCAGACAAAAAGGGTTGTTTTACCTTGTCACGCAAGGAAATTATTCTACTTACCAGATCCTCTCGGTTTTAGTAGATACAAGGGGACTCTGGGAACAGTCTGGGAACTATACCGGCTTATACCGGCAAGAATGTGAGGAATGTAAAATTTGGACGAAAGAGACTGAGTCCCGAAAATGAAGGAAGATGGCGGCCAGAGAGAGGAAAGAGGTTGACTTCTCTCAAATTAAAAATAAGCAAAGACGGAGTTCTCTCTACCAGCAGGAAAAGCTAAAGAAAGCAAAAGAAAAAAGGGATCAGAAACGTAAACGAAAACAGGAGGAATCCCAGGAAGAAGGAGAGGTAAGGAAATAAAAGAAAATTAACATATGAACTGGTGCACGTGGATAAATATGATCGATGATGAACTTCTGGGATAACCACGCGCTTTGAAGATGTACACAGGGTTTCTTCTCGACTTGCATTGTTCTGATCACTTTATTTAGTTGTAGTCAAGGTGAGAATGGGATAGCACCAGCTTATTATTGTGTTTGAATCATAACATGTATGCAGTGACGTGGTGTGTTATTGACTTCAAAACAGCTGATAACGTTGAAGTGTGTATTTTGAATACGAAGCTTAACCGCCTAATCCCTAAGAGTGACCAGCATCTCATTTCTCGTT
The DNA here is from genome assembly GCF_964205215.1 of Stylophora pistillata. NCBI lineage: Eukaryota > Metazoa > Cnidaria > Anthozoa > Scleractinia > Pocilloporidae > Stylophora > Stylophora pistillata. The sequence goes on along the minus strand of NC_142529.1, from coordinate 7,645,565 downwards.
ACAGTAGTACTGCTGAATCATCCATGAAGATCATGAGAGTAAACAAACTGAGTGCCAGCCTAAGGAGCTTTGATTGTTTAGCAAATTCTCCTTTCCAGTACCAAAAGAGATGTAGAGAACACTATGGGGAAATAGATACTGATTTTAGGATGTGAAGGGCTAGGATGGTTACTGTGTTGTTTTATGAGCAGTGTTTTGAGTGAAGCATCTCCTTGATGTTGTTTAAATGGATAAAGGCTGATAATTTCTAAAGAAACTGTTAGAGGCTGCGTCGGTGGGGGGTAACGAAAAGTTGAAATGGTAAATTGGCCACCGTTGATTAAGTGGCACAGGTAAGGGTGGCATGTGCTTTGCGTGGCATTTTTTGTAATACAGAATTATCCATGCAACTCTTTGCCACAGTCAAAATGTGTTTTGTTGGTTGTATGACCATTAAATGGCTTTGAGGACCACAACAACATAGAATCTACAGTCGAACCTCGATTATCCGGACTCGTCGGGACCTCGGTAAATAGTCCAGATAATCGAGAGTCCAGATAATCAAAAATATGAATATTAATGAGATAGAACTGTAAACAAAAGGTATACAGCAAAGAAAACATCATTTTAATTGTGATATCTACACAGCCTGTATGTATTTAAAGATAACGCATCAGATTATTTCTGTCTCGTTGCACTTGCGAATTTTGAAAAGCGCACAGGATAATACGCTGTTTCAACAGTCTTTTGAAAGGATTATTGGGCTTTTTGCGACTCTGAGTTTTCAAGATCACAACTAAGTAATATTCATGAAAAAAATTGGGACCAGAAAGGAAAGTCTGGATAATTGAATAGTCCGGAAAATCGAGATCCAGATAATTGAGGTTCGACTGTATTTATTTTGGATGATAAAAAAAGCTTGAGTCAGTTTGCTAGACATAACGTCTCGTAGTCATGTCTAGCAAACTGACTCAATTATCGAACACGTTCCTGGCCTCGGCCCACAAAATTTCATCACGATAAAAAAAGCAAAATATTGTTAATGATGATGTCATCTATGTCTCTCTCCTCCAATAGATCTTAACCTTTACACCCTAACATCAGTATGCATATTCTCCATACTGTTCTCTGTACATTTTATAAGGTGCTGACAAGGAGAATTTGCTTATCAATCAAGAGTTTCAGTAGTTGGGCTATTCCACATGAGACATGAAAATTTGACAGATTTTCAAATTCAAAATATGAGAGCCAAACTTACTTTTAATGGAAGCTAATAAGTACTATAAGAATCCAAATCTAGATTGGCCTTGGTGGCCACGCCCAGGTTGTGTGATGCCATTGTTTTTGAAGGTTTTTATTAACCGAATAAGCCATTTTACATACCAATATCTAAATTGCTATATCTCAAAGAAATTGAATGCCATAAATCAGATTATGAGATCTTAACTACCCACTAGGATGAGCCTTTCAATGCCAAAAGAAAAAAATTCTCAAACATTTAATGCCTCAGACATACAAAGACATAAAAAGTGTTGTGGACGTGACCTTCAGGGTATGATTCAGAGCAACATTTTTCTATGTAGGTTCTCAACTGTTTCAGGTCTTATTTATGCTGCTCTTATTGTTAAGTATTATGATAATTTTGACACCCCAGCTTGCTCAAATTTGTTAACTATTTAAGAGATATCGGGTTGCGGACGTGACCGTTGCGGACATAACACATTTGTAAAAACCCAGAAAACCTCAGAAAATTTTCAAACATGAGAAGATATGTTGATATTTAATGACACAAATGATAATTATAGACATATTATGATATATGTAAAGCTATCACTTTTTTTAACATTTTCCTAAAATATATAAATGCCCTTTGACGTACAAAATGACCTAGATCATCAAAGTTTTATATTTTATTTGTTATTTATTTCCCAATTTACAGATAAAAGCAATAAAAACAGCATTTTTACTTCAGTGGCATTACTCTGAATGTCATTAGTAGTGAATGAAAAGCTCTTTCTTGAACATCCCCAAAATGTCACCTCCGCAACAAATTATGATCATGTCATCAGCACAACATTTTTGTTCTTTATATATATTATTTGTTATATATTTCCCAATTTACAGATAAAGCAATAAAAATAGCATTTTTACTTCAGTGGCATATTACTCTGAACATTATTAGGGGTGAATGAAAAGCTCTTTCCTGAACATCCCCAAAATGTCACGTCCGCAACAAATTTTGGTCACGTCTGCAACACAACATTTTTGTTTGTAAATCCATGGTAACAAGTAATTTCTATAATATCTTTTCAGATTTATGAAGCACAATTATTATTGCATTTAGTTAGTATATGCAGTTTTTTTAAAAGGTTTTCAATTCACAGGAAATTTGAAGTAACCAAAAGCAATTCAAATCAATGGTTGTTTTAGGAGTCACATCCGCAACACACTTTGAAAAATTATTTTCTCTGCATCTCTAAGAAATAGTCAAAATGTTTTCTGGCAAAATAAAAGGTACTTCAGTGGTAACGTTATGACATGACTCATTTCAATTCAAATAGTGTGGATCTGGCTTTAGGAGACATTTTAATACCCAAATTTTGCCTCTAAATGTCACGTCCACAACGTGGAATTGACCAGTTGTTGATCATTATCATTATTCTCATGATCTTTATCTCTGATTCAAGGGTGATGTTGTAAGGAGAACTCAGATCCTAATCACTCTTTGGTGTTGATGGTTAACTAATAACCAATCAAATTGTGTGTAAAACACAGCTTATCATCTAAAGGGTATTTTCATACACTGAGTGTGACATGTTTGATTGCAGCCTAAACCAAAGCAAGTTCCAAGAACTATTGACAACACTCGAGTTGCTGATGAGACCATTGTAGAGCCGCAGGATGAGGAGGTAGGGTAGCCAATTTGAATCCATCTTGAACTGCCATCACATTCTTAGGTACTTGCCAAAAAAAATTTACATGTAGGTAACAAATTCCCCAGTCTGTACTTGATTTTTAGACACACCAGTATTAAGAAATTTGTTGGTAAGGAGCAGAACAATTTGCCATTTGTGTATTTGTATAATCCATATTTTTACAATAAAAAAGTAAAGTCTGTGTATGAGTCAAGTGGCTCATCAGATGGTGTGTGCTTATCTCTGGTTTCTGTAGCATGAAGCAAATAGGAGTATTTCTACTCCCACCTAGGTGGAATGCTAGTCCATTGCAGGGTTACCCCCCCCAACTTTAAAGTCACTGGTATCCATTTAAACACTTGGGTGAAAAGAGGCACTTTTAGAGTAAAGTGTCTTGCCCAAGAACACAACACAATGTCCTTGGCAAGGGCTTGAACCCGAACCACTCGATGTGGATTTTAGCGCACTCACCATAAGGCCACTGCTTCTCTGGATTTGTATGATACTGTGCTATAATTGTTGTGGAGAAGGACAAATTATTCAGAAAGTGTTTGTAAATACACAGGTCTTGAATGATGAAGAAACTGATGAGTTTGCAGCATACTTTAGATGTGAGGTAGTACCCAAGGTTCTTATCACCTCAAGTGACAGATCTAAAGTGGTATGTGTGGATAAAAATACTAAATATCAGATGTTATATTGTTATTTTGCTGATTCCTTTTGCTTCCTAAAGTGATCATGTGTTACATTCTTCTTAGAATTTTAATCTTTTAACTTCCAAGATATGATTGTTAATTCTCCCCTCTAGCTGCTACACATTTCCTCATAAATTAGTTACAACAATTTGATGTTCAATCAAGATAACAACTTCTACCTGATGAGTTTGAATATTCTCATTTCTTGTTTGCTGGATCATGTGATTATAGGTAGAAGTTTCATGTAAATCATTTCTGGGATTGAAAGGGTTAACACCCTTTTGGAGTTTTCAACAATATTTTGAGTAACTGAACTTTGATTCAGAGTAGGCAGCACTGAAAACTTCTTATTAATCAAGTGTTAGGGCCATATTGGGGGATGTTGGCCAGATTATGGCAGCAACAGAGGGCCAATATTCCCCAGTGTGGCTCAAGTAAGTAAGGTTTGTTAGTAGTTTATTATATGGCAGTTGTTTATTTTTAATTTTCTGGCTTTTGCAAACAAAAAAAAAAATGGCCCATGACCATTTCCCAAGCCATGGGCAAATCAGAATTCTCAGATTGCTTTATATTATTCCCAAGAATGTCATGCTTCCATACAGAAAATTGAGCCACACGCATTGAGAATGGCTAGTGTATTTTTCAGAATACACATTGATATGCGCTGGCTGCCAGCTTATTTGAACAGCCTGCCCTTTTGACCAGATGGGTAATGAGAGCTAAGAAATTTATTGCAGCAGAGATGTTGTCTTGATAGCACTTCAAACTCTCACAAAGAGCCAACAAAGAAATGCATTGTTGCTCATAAAGAAAATAAGCTTTGAGATCTAAGGAGTGAAAGGGTGATTTGGAGAATTGATATGGATCTTTGAAGCTCTTGGAACTAAATAATAGAAAAGTGGAAAGCAAAACTGTTAAACCCTCTCACTTCCAAGACAGTGACCAAGACAGAATTTCTTCTTACAATAGTAATGCAATATCAAGCAAACAAGAAATGAGAATAAAGAAAAATTAGGGGATTATTAGTTGATCTAAAACCAAATTCTCCAAACTAATAAAAGAAGAAATGTGTGCCGACTGTAAGGAGAATTACTAATGACATCTTGGGAGTGAAAGTATAAACATTCCAGTGTCCTCATTTTCAAAATGCATACAAGTTTAAAATCTGTTTTGTTGAATTGAGTTGTACTTTATCAAGAATAAAGAATAACTCTTAATTTTTTTGTATCAACTCAGGGGCTTGCTAAGTGATAAAATCAACACTTTGTAAATGAGTTAGAATGTTAAAGTTCCAGGAAAGAGTCTATTTTTGGTTTCTCGTTTATCCAGTGAAAATGTTTCATTATTGTCTCTAGAAAACAGTTCAGTTCATGGAGGAACTCCAACGCATCATCCCAAATTCTGAAGTCCGTGTACGTAAGGGTATAGATTTGAAGAAAATTATCCCTCAAGCTAAAGAAAGAGGATTTACAGCTCTTGTTGTTGTGAATGAAGACAAAAAAATGCCAAGTATCCTTTTGTGATGTTTAAAAGAGAAATCTCTGGTCTGCATTTTTATAAAGGTTTGTGTCTCTACATTCAGTCAGGGATGGGAGAGGAGTGACTTCTACTTCTAGACTGGACATTAGGGACCTAACATTATTCACAGGGAGGGGGGGGGGGGGGCTGGTGGAAATGAGAAACAAAATTCTCAAAAACTTTAAGTCCCCCCATTATTGGGGACACAGTTTTTATTGGTCCCCCCCCCCATAATTCTTTAAATTAATTTTTTGGCATTCAAAAAATGATCTAAGATACTATGCTACTATGTCATCTAGACATCTACGCCATATTAAATCAATGAAAGAGGCAGGAATGCTCACAGAAAATGCTTACAGAAGAACTGAAGAATACCATCCTACCTTTTTTAAAAGTGATGCACGAGGAGATGAAAGTGACAGAGAGGAAAGCACTGAATCTGAAGTTGAAATACTTTAAGGACTTTCAATTGTCAACCGTTTGTTTAGATTGAGAGTGAGTCTTTTGTTTATCAGAGTCTCAAGTTAAAACATAAAAAGTCAATTTTGCTAGTATTGATATTGCAGAATTTTATTTGGTCCCCCCCCCCCTGTAAATAATGTTAGGTCCCTTATGATTATGATAATGGGCATCGTGAACACTGCAATCTTTGGAGTTAAAATTACAGATTACTGTATAGCTCTACCTTTCAAAGATGTCAGAGAGAGTATTAAGCATGACAAGGTAATTATGCCTTCGACTCCCAGAAGTGATTGATGTGTAACTTCTCCCTATAACATCCATACATTATTCAACAGACAGGTGATGAGAATACTTAAACCCATGAGATAGAAGTTGTTATCTTGATCCAACACCAAATTCTCATAACTAGTTTACAAGGAAATGTGTAGCTGCTAGAGGGGAGAGTTCACAATCAGATCATCTTGGGAGTTTAAGGGTTATAATGGCAACTTGTTAAACCCTTTCTGGAAAATGATGGTGTCAAAATATTAAAAAGTACTTCCACTTTGGAAAATTAGTTGTTTGAAGTAGAAAACATCTTATATGAACATGTGAACATCTTTAATTTAAATGTATTGAATTTTTCCTCCAAGGAATGAAAAATTTGCTGGATCCAGACCAATACTCTGATAATTTTTAGAGTTGTTTTTGACAAATTTCAAAGGTCATCTTTATTGTGTTTAGATAGATAGATAGATAGACAGACAGGCAGATGAACAATGAGCCAGCAACTCGTACTAAATACATTCGATTATACCCACCCATCCCACCCCAGGGGAGGACATCCATCACACAGTAATCTCGTGCATGGGAAATTAACATCTCCTACCCCAACCCTGCAGGAGACAGGACCTCCATTTATTTGTCCCTATCCAAGAAGACTAGAATATCTAACCATTTCTTGATGTTATAGAATGGTAGCATATTCTTCTTATAATTATTTTAAGACCTTGAGTGTTGGTTCGGCCGGGGCTCGAACCCTCTACCTCCCGCCCAACAGTCCTGCGCTCTATCCATCGAGCTAGGAATCCTCTCCAAGATTTCTATATAAATGTTATTGTCTTTGTTTTCCCTTAACAATTTGTTTCCAGATGGAGTAGTGATAAGTCATTTGCCAGATGGACCAACTGCACATTTTAAATTGACCAGTGTGAAACTTGGCAAGACAATCAAGGTAGAAATGTCAGAAAAAAATGATTTTTCTTGTTTCAGATGGTTACACCCTAACATCAGTATGCAAATTCTCCATACTGTTCTCAATACATTTCCTGTAGTACTCACAAGGAGAAGTTGTCTAACAATCAAGAGCTTCTTGAGTCTGATCATTTCCTTAATTCTCATAACCTTAATGTTTGAGCCAGGGGTGATACTGTTGGGAGAAACTAGATGCTTATCATTCTAAGGGGGAAAGGGTTAAATACAGGGGGAAAAGAATATCAAATAAGTTTTTTTCTGATGTTGTTTGGTTCGAGTGCAGTCTTGAGTACCTCTTATTGAAAAGATAGAGGACAAGGGTTTAGCTAAGACGTTACACTGCCGGCTGAAATCTCAAGCGAGGCAGCTCAAAGGTGGTGAATGATTGTAAGTGTGTAACTTCACAAGTGCACATGGTGCTTTGCTATGTGATTGCTGGCCAAAAATCTAGCTGGCGATCACCACTTTTTCATTCGGGGATTTCGCCGGCAGCCAGCACTTAGCAACAACCTTGAGAGGAATGGGGTTAAATTAGGTTTCATGTGAACTTGGAATGAAATGAAGCTTGTTGCTGTGCATCACAAAGGTTTCATCCTCTTTTTTTTTTTCAGAACCATGGTCGTAAGACAAGCCATAGACCAGAGGTTATACTCAATAACTTTAGCACACGTCTTGGCCATTCAGTAGCTCGCCTTCTCGCTGCCTTGTTTCCTTATGATCCTCAGTTTCAAGGCAGACAATGCATTACCTTTCATAATCAGCGTGACTTCATTTTCTTTAGACATCACAGGTAAATACTTCAAGTTTGCTGAAAAATCGCAAAGGGGAATGTGGGTACAGCCCTAGCATAAAATTTTATTATCCTTAAAGGGTTGTGGAATCTGTTTTACAACAACCTGGTTATTAAGAAATTACAACATAGTTTGCACATCTCCTTTCTGTAATGCCATACCATAATTATTATGGCTTATGATTTCTGAAATATGTAAGCTTAACTTTTCACATCTTTCACTTGTAATCCATTTAACAAGTAGGTTCCATGTTCCCATGCCTCTGTACAGGAACAGATCACATGTAAACTCCACGTTTAATTTTTTCTTCAGAGTTCCACAGCATCGTAAATCAGCCTCTCTACCTATATCGCTCCACGTCGCTTCGAAATTCTCTGAATCTTTTGCAAAAACCCTTCGTGAACACTACAAACTAAACAACAACAAACATATGAAACATGTGTGAACTGCGGTTATGAGACGTATGTGAGAGCACGATCCTTCGCAGTAAAGCACTATTTGAGCAATATAGTGCTCAAATAGTGCATATACGTCTCATAACCGCAGTTCACACATGTTTCATATGTTTGTTGTTTGATTTATCATCTACGGGTTTATGTCGAATTAATTTGATGGCCTGCTCCCAGTTGGCTTGTTAGCTCAATTGGTAGAGCGCTGCACTAGTATCGCAGAGGTCAGTGGTTCGAATCCCGTGCAGGCCTGAAATTTTTTTCAGGTCTGATTTTCACTATTGCTCAAATAGTGCTTTACTGCGAAGGATCGTGCTCTCATATACGACTACAAACTAACTCAGATACTAACTTCAAGATACTAGAGTTCCAAAGTACTTATTCATAAAAAGGAAACAAAAAAGGTCACTTGCGCGTGAAGTTGTCGCATTGCTGTAATTCACGTGCTACGTTCTTAAAATAGTTTAGTGGGCACATACAAATAAGACACGACATCACAGATGACATCAAAATGTGGTAAGAACAAGAACAGTGTGTCACTAAATGTTCTCTCCATATTTTGACATCTTCTGTTACCTCTTACTGAACAGACCCTTGGCAGGTTGGAATGTATTTGTTTTAAATATAATAAAAAAATTTAAAAAAAAATTGTTAATGGTGATGTCATCTGGACTGCATTTATCCACCAATGGATTATATGTACCAGTAAGCACCAATCAAAATGCCCGTGCAATTCTTGAAGATAATGCATTTCATTTTTGTTTATTATTCAGATATATTTTTAAGAACCAAAAGAAGGCAGGACTGCAAGAATTGGGCCCCAGATTTACACTTAAGCTTCGCTCTTTACAACGAGGAGCTTTTGATTCCAAGTTTGGAGAATATGAATGGATTCATAAGGTTTGTGCACAGCCAGTTGAATTCCAGTCAGAGCATAAAAAAGAATCTTGTTGTGATTTGAAGATGAAAACTAGGAAGTTTAAGATAGCTCTTTCAAAGAAGTGGAAGAAAAAAAATGGTCAAATGGAAAAACAGATATTGATAGGTTCAGTCTGGGTAGAACATCCTAATGGCATTCTGATCGCTATTGTTCTCATGAAAGTGATGTATTTTTAGTATGCAGGGTTGGTAAAGTGAATTTTTAAGTGGCTGAATGAACAGGGTGTTTTTGTGTTGGAGCTAATCTTGAAAGAAAAACGAACTGTACCAAAATAATACAACTAGTAACCTTAAAAGAGAATTTATTTACAAGAATTAGTAATTCTTTTTCCTTATCACTCAAGAGCTTCATGATTTTATGTATCTTTCTGTTTTGCAGAGAAAAGAGATGGATACAAGCCGCAAGAAGTTCTTTCTTTAATCTTATTAGACTGTGTAGAATAATTTGTCAGTGTTACAATTTTAGATACTTTATTCCTCTTTGGAACTTACCAGTAGTCTCTTTATGGAACCTCTATCTCTCTTTGGGACCAAGGAATTTCTTTTCCTAACCCTTTACACCATTGATCAGTATGCATATTCTCCATACTGTTCTCTATACATTCCCTGAGGTGCTGACAAGGAGAATTTGTGTGACAATCAAGAAATTCTTTACTTGGTGATCATTTCCTTAATTCTTGTGACCTTGATGTTTGAGGTGATATTGTAAGGAGAAATTGGATGTTAGTCATTCTTAGGGGGGGGGAAAGGGTCAAGGGAACCTACTAGAGAGGGGAGACTATTTTGGTAACCAATAAGGCTGCCACACATGTCACTCAAACCTTTAAGAAATATTACAAAATACCAATTTGAGTGGACTTGAACTGGGAATATCTGGTTGTAGAACCAAAGGGCTCAACACTAACTTTTCAACTTACTAGCCAAGTGGCTAGTGACATCTTAGATGTTTTAAGATGTTAGAACAATTTCAGTCTGTTTACTAGCCAAACTGGCGAGTGGAAATTGAAAACCACTAGCCAAAACTGAATTTCTACAAGTCTGTGGCTAGTGGGCTACCGTTAGTGTCGAGCCCTGGAGCCATCCTGAGACTATTCCGTGCTTAAAGTTGCCGTGTCTAAATGAAAAGATTATTATTGATTATGATATAATGAACATGGTGCACATTGTTTGATTGGTCAATTCAGTTTCTAAGTGGATGGTTTATTTAATTTATGTCTTCAGTTACCTTGTGAAATATTTTACAGATCATTATTTAAGTTTTATAATAAATGAAATGAATGTGACAAATCACTATTTGGTCTGCAAGTTGTCCATGTGACTGGAAACTGCTTTTCCAACAACAACTATTAAACTTGATAAATTTATTATAAACTCACTCTGTTTGTTTGTGTTTATGGCTTTGAACTGGTCTCCATTTGCTAGAAGGATCAGCAAATGGAGAAACTTGCATGGGAAATGATTTATGCTGTTCAGATTCTTTGGTTTTGTGCATTTTAACACCTAGAAGAAGGGGTATTGGGATTTTTCAGTTTTGTGGTTTTGGCTACTTTTTAGATCCGCTTTCGGTTTTTGTGCCAAAAACAATTGGTATTTTGGTTTTGGTAATCATTGTGGTTTACAGATTGTCCTTTGTTTAGCATTTGGTTTTTGGTTTGGTCAGAAATACTAATGGGTTGGGATTTGATTTCAGTTTTTCCTTTTTGGGTTCTGGTTTCTCTTTGATCTGAGCAGCAATTTATGATTTGCCTCTACTGTTCTCAAATAGCTGCAAAACCTCTGTACGCTCTATTTGTCTCTGCTGTATCAGCAATTAATTTCAAAGTTTTGCATGCAGTTTTTGGTTTTGATCGAATTTTTTTGCAGTTTTAGTTGTATTGTGTGACATTTAGTAAGATAAGTGACCTGCGTTATGTGATTTTGTTTCTCGTGATTTCAATGTAGACAGTAGAATCAATTAATCGGTCCATATATCATCGTTGTCTAGGACATCAGTGATAAAAAGAAAACCGACCAAGAAATATTATAAAATTCTTCTATCAACGTGATCAGTGATTACAGTAACTAAGGGAAAATAGTAAAAATAAAATAGTGAAGTTTGCGAAGAACAGTGTGGTGTTTTTGGCAATGGCAACACCTTCCCTTTTCACCAGGAATATAAGGCGTGGATGTCGGTCAACGTATAGCAAAATAATTATCTCATAGTGGGGAGTTCACAAATATCTCAAGTTCCATAAGCAGTAATCTATAACAACAGCTGGTTCTCCAATGCGATGAAAACACCAAAAGGGGGGAGCTAGAGCTATATGGATTAAGGGCTGATAGTTTCGAAAGAAACTGTTTGGGGCTGCGTCGGTGGGAGTAACGAAATAATTTGGATATATCAACAAAGTTGAAATGGTAAATTGGCCACCGTAATGATTACAAAAGCTGACGTTTCGAGCGTTAGCCCTTCGTCTTTTGCTCCGACGAAGGGCTAACGCTCGAAACGTCAGCTTTTGTAATCATTAAGGCGGCCAATTTACCATTTCAACTTTGTTGATATATCCAAACTATATGGATTAAGCTTCAAATCGATTCCTTGTAACTAGCAGAGTGTAACTAATGAAACCTAAGGAAAATGTGATCAATTCCCTGAAATGACCCTCGTTTCTTGGTTCCTTCACGACTCGTTTGATCACTTTGTCTGTGGTAACTGAATGTTCTGCCAGTCCATGTTTCGGCTTCCTTTGTCTACCATTGTCCATTCTTATTTTGCCTTGAAACCCTCACAGATCATGATGTGATTTAAAAGCAACTCCTTGCAGTTTTATCAACCTCCTTGACCAAAACACCAAGCATTATATTTTGACGGGAATAGGCAATCTCTCTGTTTTTTTTTTCATGTTTTTTTTTTCATTTTCACACAGGGTACACACGGGTACACACGGGTACACAGGGTACACAGGGTACACAGGGTACACAGGGTACACACGGGTACACAGGGTACACAGAGTACACACGGGTACACAGGGTACACAGGGTACACAGGGTACACAGGGTACACACGGGTACACACTGGTACACAGGGTACACAGGGTACACAGGGTACACAGGGTACACAGGGTACACAGGGTACACAGGGTACACACGGGTACACAGGGTACACAGGGTACACAGGGTACACAGGGTACACACGGGTACACAGGGTACACACGGGTACACAGGGTACACAGGGTACACAAGGTACACACGGGTACACAGGGTACACAGGGTACACAGGGTACACAGGGTACACAGGGTACACAGGGTACACAGGGTACACAGGGTACACAGGGTACACAGGGTACACACAGGTACACACTGGTACACAGGGTACACAGGGTACACAGGGTACACAAGGTACACACGGGTACACAGGGTACACAAGGTACACACGGGTACACAGGGTACACAGGGTACACACGGGTACACAGGGTACACAAGGTACACAGGGTACACAGGGTACACAGGGTACACAGGGTACACACGGGTACACAGGGTACACAGGGTACACACGGGTACACAGGGTACACACAGGTACACACTGGTACACAGGGTACACAGGGTACACAGGGTACACAGGGTACACAAGGTACACACGGGTACACAGGGTACACAAGGTACACACGGGTACACAGGGTACACAGGGTACACACGGGTACACAGGGTACACAAGGTACACAGGGTACACAGGGTACACAGGGTACACAGGGTACACACGGGTACACACGGGTACACAGGGTACACAGGGTACACAGGGTACACAGGGTACACACGGGTACACAGGGTACACAGAGTACACACGGGTACACAGGGTACACAGGGTTCACAGGGTACACAGGGTACACACGGGTACACACTGGTACACAGGGTACACAGGGTACACAGGGTACACAGGGTACACACGGGTACACAGGGTACACAGGGTACACAGGGTACACACGGGTACACAGGGTACACAGGGTACACAGGGTACACAGGGTACACACGGGTACACAGGGTACACACGGGTACACAGGGTACACAGGGTACACAAGGTACACACGGGTACACAGGGTACACAGGGTACACAGGGTACACAGGGTACACAGGGTACACAGGGTACACAGAGTACACACGGGTACACAGGGTACACAGGGTACACAGGGTACACAGGGTACACACAGGTACACACTGGTACACAGGGTACACAGGGTACACAGGGTACACAAGGTACACACGGGTACACAGGGTACACAAGGTACACACGGGTACACAGGGTACACAGGGTACACACGGGTACACAGGGTACACAAGGTACACAGGGTACACAGGGTACACAGGGTACACAGGGTACACACGGGTACACAGGGTACACAGGGTACACACGGGTACACAGGGTACACACAGGTACACACTGGTACACAGGGTACACAGGGTACACAGGGTACACAGGGTACACAAGGTACACACGGGTACACAGGGTACACAAGGTACACACGGGTACACAGGGTACACAGGGTACACACGGGTACACAGGGTACACAAGGTACACAGGGTACACAGGGTACACAGGGTACACACGGGTACACAGGGTACACAGGGTACACACGGGTACACAGGGTACACAGGGTACAGAGGGTACACAGGGTACACACGGGTACACAGGGTACACAGGGTACACAGGGTACACAGGGTACACAGGGTACACACGGGTACACAGGGTACACAGGGTACACACGGGTACACAGGGTACACAGGGTACAGAGGGTACACAGGGTACACACGGGTACACAGGGTACACAGGGTACACAGGGTACACAGGGTACACAGGGTACACACGGGTACACAGGGTACACAGGGTACACAGGGTACACACGGGTACACAGGGTACACACAGGTACACACTGGTACACAGGGTACACAGGGTACACAGGGTACACAGGGTACACAAGGTACACACGGGTACACAGGGTACACAAGGTACACACGGGTACACAGGGTACACAGGGTACACACGGGTACACAGGGTACACAAGGTACACAGGGTACACAGGGTACACAGGGTACACAGGGTACACACGGGTACACAGGGTACACAGGGTACACACGGGTACACAGGGTACACAGGGTACAGAGGGTACACAGGGTACACACGGGTACACAGGGTACACAGGGTACACAGGGTACACAGGGTACACAGGGTACACACGGGTACACAGGGTACACAGGGTACACAGGGTACACACGGGTACACAGGGTACACAGAGTACACACGGGTACACAGGGTACACAGGGTACACACGGGTACACACTGGTACACAGGGTACACAGGGTACACAGGGTACACAGGGTACACACGGGTACACAGGGTACACAGGGTACACACGGGTACACAGGGTACACAGGGTACACAGGGTACACACGGGTACACAGGGTACACAGGGTACACAGGGTTCACAGGGTACACACGGGTACACAGGGTACACACGGGTACACAGGGTACACAGGGTACACAGGGTACACATGGGTACACAGGGTACAAAGGGTACACAGGGTACACACGGGTACACAGGGTACACAGGGTACACACGGGTACACAGGGTACACAGGGTACACAGGGTACACAGGGTACACAGGGGTACACAGGGTACACACGGGTACACAGGGTACACAGGGTACACAGAGTACACAGGGTACACAGGGTACACAGGGTACACAGGGTACACAGGGTACACAGGGTACACAGGGTACACAGGAAGAATGGGTAACAGGGAGTCTATATGGAGACTGGGTAACAGGGAGTCTATATGGAGACTGCCATGAATTACTTGCCCAAACGACGTAGTTCTGCTTCTGCAAGAGTACGTTTCGTATCATAATGTTCCGAAAGTTCTACTAATTCATTTAAAATATTTTACGACTAAATTTACTCTGCTTTCAGTTTGGAAATGGGAAATTATTCAAGGCAGAATGCAAGCGAGGGCTACTATCAGAAGAATTGTTTGCATCTAACACGGTAAGATTTGTGCGCATATTTGACTTTGATTTTTAGTTTTATGCTAAATGTGGCGCCATAAGGCCGAGTGAGATTCCACAGATACTCTCTTGGACTAATTCTTTGGACAATGCCTGGAAAAACTGTACGCCATTTTGAATTAACTATGGCAAGAGCTAAGCCCGCACGTGTATTTTAATATTTTACCTTAAGCCTTTGCTCAAGTAAAAACATAGGCATGCTACACATGCAGGAGTTGTTTTATTTTTGGATATGTGGTTTGAAATGGGACACTAAGCAACTGATGCTGGTGTCTGAATAATTGTTGGCAAAAATAAACCGCGGCAAGAGTAGCATATAACCCCATACATTAATTATGCATTCAGACTGGCTAGTAGACTTTGTTTTTAAAGTTTTGTCGTGAATGACAAAGAAGTGGAATGCATAATTAATGTATGGGGTACTCTTTCCATAAACTGCATTGATACCATGCTTCCTGCAGTCCCCTCCACAGCCTTATTCGAACTTGTCAGGCAACGCTCTCTCTCCAACGTTGCATTACGTGACCAAACAGTGACCTGCTCGTGGGCTACAATAATGCTCACTGCTGCCTCTTCAATTTGTCAGAGACAAAGTCGTAATTTATTGTTCTGGCTGTAAAGGGCCAGAATCAGTAATTCTGTTTGGTTTTTCCTGTGTAGGAAAATGCACAATAGGTGTTACGTAGCACTTTTTAATTGGCTTTAAGCATTGTGGTGGCCTAGGAACAAGGCTAAGTTTTGGTATTGAGTATCAGTCAGGCTTAAAGTGCTGGGCCGATAACCAAGCTTGTTACAGTTTGTACTCATCTTTCGAGTGAACTTAAATATATTTAATTAAAGTGCAAACCTGATACTGTGAATCACTTCTATTGTTAACATACTGATGAAAACAACAACCCTTGGGAACAGTAAAAGTTCACTGGCTGATTAATTAAATTTGATTAATTAAAACAATTCTCTTACGTAAACGTTGGCGATTGAATCCGTCAGTAGATTAAAATAATGGACAAGACAACTATACTTTTCTAGCAAAAAAAAAAAAACTTGTGGAAGTCACTACCACATACCTTTAATTTCAATCAGTCAAAAAACTTATGGTCCATAAAATGCTTTCTGTGATATATTGTTCCGAGGCGAAAAAAACTTAAGAGGTTTGTTATTAGATGTAAGTAGGACAAATCCTTATAAACAAAGTCATCACGTTCAAATGCAAATTTTTATTGAGCACCCCCGCATTTCCTCTAGCACTTTTAGTATTTCTAAATTGTCATGGATGACATTAGTCTCCTTTGCAGCCGTTGTTTGGGCTCGTCACGCAATGCTCCCTCCCCCACCAACCGGCTGCTTAAACCTGAGCCACATTCCTTTCCCTTTGTTTAGATATAACGGTGACTGCACGTGATAATGCACGTTTGCACCAATCACACGTCACCTTTGGTTTCACGATAAAACCAATCAAATTTCGATGACGTAAGTTTCCCTCGTAAATTCATCGGCACTTTCTGGAGAAGTTGCCAGTCATCTCAGAAATTTCCCATGGATTTAACTCCGAAGAAATTGGTAGAAAGTAGTTCAAGATGCTTCGTTTGTTCCTTGATTTCACTCACAAAGGATAAAATTTACATTTTCAGTAAAAGTTCATTTGATGTTGCTGAACTAATTAGTTCTTTGCTCACTGTTGATGTGCATCGCTACACAGAGAACAACAAATTGTTTGTTTGTAGAGACAAATGCTACCAGGTTTTTTTTATAAAGTTTAAGAAGGCATCGGATAAACTGAAAGAAATCAAGAAAGAAATAGAAGAGGTCTTCAATACAAGAAAAAAACCCAGGGCAAAGAGACTGCTGCAAACAGACCAGGAGAATAATGTTGGTGAACAAGAGCTCTTTGACAGGATTCTGAACGCGATAACACCTACACGAGGAAAAGCATCGAAGTCGCTACGATTTTCTGATATCACTTGTACTAATGTTTACCACGCTGACTCCAATACTTTGCAGGTAATTGACCTGATCCTCCATAAGACTTAGGAGCGGAGAAACAATAACAACAATATGCCCAGCAAGATTGTTGATGTGATTGCACACGAGTGGAAGAACCTGTTAAATCAAGGATTTTCCAAACCCTGTAGGCAAGTTTACCAATACATCTTTTTTTTTGCAACAGAATTTTCTCAATTGTCAGCTTCTGGTGATCATTTAAACTTGGAATTTTGAATTTGGAAGCGGTTGAAACAAAAGCTTCTTCGAGAGAGGCCATTTTCTCTGCTCAATGAGCCGCTGATAGAACATGAGTTTTGATTGGACGACTAATCTTGGCAGGACTTACTCAGAATTATATGAGGGAAATCGTGATTGGCTAAAACCAGGGAAAGGAATGCGGCTCAGGTTTAAGCAGCCAGCTGTGAAGGAGACTAGGATGACATCAAATTGTTCCAAAGTCTTAATCTCCATAAACTCTCCATGTTAACAAACAATGAAAAGTACTCGACGATGATTTTGCTAAAACAGCAAAGCCTTCAATTACAACCAATTCAATTGAATCTGCTGAACAGCAAATCTGGCCAGAGTATAGGCTCTGTGGCCTCTTGTTCAGTAACAGATAGTTAGCCCAAAATATTATTCCATATAATTTTGCAGTAGAAAGCTCTATTTTATCTCTAACAGCCTCTGGACAAAGATATTTTCTGGTCTCTGTTCTTCAAACAAGTGAAAATAGATTGAACGAAGAGAAAATTATCATTTTTCAAAGCATAACAACATGGGCTTCTTATTGGTTGTTGCCTATTTGGACTTTGCCCTGTGCATGCGAAATACGTGATAAAATGTGGGTTGTTTACAGGAAATTGACATGCAGTGGGGTAAAGTCCAAGGTAGCTAAAAGCTAATTTTATTGGTAGAAAATGTCTAACCATGTGAGAGTTGCATGGAAAATTGACTAACTGTACCATTATGTTCCTTGTGAAATATTTTTCAGTGAAGTAGTATTATGTCATAAAATTTATTTTGTTAACTGGAAAATGGCATTTCATCTGAGAAAGTCTGGTCCATACTGGCGAGTAAAAAGTAAACACACAATTGTTGCAGGAAAGTATTGTCTAGTAAACAATATTTAAGTCGGGGAGAACTTGTAGAAGCAAAGAAACAGATATTTTTCAATGCAGAAAGTAATTATAACTTGGTGGTCTTTTCAACCTTTGCAAAAAGAGCAGCCACAAGGCAAAAAACAAGTTTATCAATCAAATATGATTTATGCAAATGCCTTGCGCAAGTTTTACTAGAGTCAGCAAAACTAGCCTTTCCAAAACAACACACTCTGATGCTAAATTTGTGTTATGCTTTTAGCTGACAGTGTGTGTGTTATAAGTGAAGGAGCGGTACACAAAATATGCACGTGTTAACTTGCAATTGGTAGAAAAAGTTCCCTGATGACCTTTCTAATCCCAACAGATCATAGTGATAAAGTCCTCAAGATGGACAGCCATTACACTGGGTAGATGAATCACAATACTTGTAGATGTCATTCTTATCTTGTTCTTTAAGTGAATTCAAAATGGAATTCATATTTAGCATTGAAATATCCCTCATTCAAGAAAACGAAATAAAGTAAGCGTGGGACTGCATCAACACTAGGTAAACTTCCCCTTTCCTTTAATTATTCTTCTACTTCAAAAGCACAAGATTATGGGAGCACTAGTTTAACGGCCCTCTTGTTATATCATTCTTTGGCTTCGTGAGTGTGGGACTGCAGATGCACTGGTTTAACTGCCATAACATTTCATTATTCTTTGACTTCTTGAAAACTTGAATACGGGACCTCAGGTTTAAATGTCCTCTCTTTCAATATTATTTTTTGACATCAAGATCAGAGGAGCAGTCCAGTCATAACAGTCAACAGTGGTGGGTATTCTGAAGTTGCTCCCATTAACATCTCAAATATTTGATTCAAAATTTTTGTCATGTTCCACTCAGTCTCTTGTAGAACAAAGAATAACCATAGACATACAATGATCACAACTCCACGGTTTTCCCAACGCGACTAATACATTTCCTTAATTCGTGAACCGCTCTCCCCAAGTCACACTTTGATTCACTGAAATTTGAAAATCTGTCAAATCACAAATTAGCAAGAATGCTATGATTGGTGTGACATCTAAAAAAAGTACTACAATCTGATAGGTATGTGATACACCAAAAAAATTGCACCAATCACATTGCTTTGAGATACACCAAAAAAAAATGCAGCAATCAGATTGTTGAGAGATACACCAAATTGCGCCAATCAGATTACACTATACCAAAACACACCACTCTAAATGCTCACATATGGGTAGTTTTTTTTCTTTTTTTTAACTAACTCAATTTTTTTTGTTTGTTTTTGAAGAAATTCAAATAGTATTCTTTTTAAATCCAGTGCATTGCTTATTGATAGCCCATGCTTCATTGTGCAAATAGTATCGGACTTAAAAAGACAATGGCAAAAGAATAAATTGCCTCAGGACTATGCTAGAATATTATGGGTGTATGCAGAAGTTGTACAATCCATAGTTTTAGGTTGAAACAAAAATCACCATTGGCGACAAAATTGTTGACACATTGCCCTTTTGAACTCCCCCTGTTATTTAAAAAAATTTTGCCCTTGTTAAAGTTAACCTATTCATCCCTCTACCCCTCCCCCCCCCCCACAAAACAATGTTGTGTTGTGATTCCATGTAATTTTGTCTACATGCAGGGAACTTTGAATAGGGGAGGGGGGTTCATGTCAGTGATCTAGAGAGTGGTAGAAACAGGAGTGTTATTCTACACATAGATAAGACTCTTCAAACATGATGTGTCAACTAATTTTGATGCTGATTGTAGTCTTTTACACCTTTGTCACATAATTATGTAAGTTGCCATGTGTTCAGTTGAAAACAACTGACGGACAGACTCATATCTTACTATTTGGCTGTATGATCATATGATTAACCTACTGAGTAACCCATTCTATGATCAAATGATCAAAGCAGTTGTTGAATGACTGACTATTTGAGCCACCTTCTTAAAATTGGCGTGTCTTACTGACTATGAGTGAATGCTTGTGGACCAATTTTATAGTAGGCCGTTTTCGATATATTAAAATTCAAACTTGGCTCCAAGGCTTGGGGGAATAAAACAAAAGAAATCACATCAAGGTTGAAGATTGAATCAATAATTTCCTTTTTTTTAATTCCCCAAAGCCTTAAAGCCTGGTTAGAATTTTGATGTATTGAAAATGGCCTGTTGAATGACTTACTGACTGTGTATTGTTACTGTTATGATAGCAAAGTGCAGTACTTGAATTTTTGATAAAATGAAAAACTGTCTGACCAACTGTCGATTGACTGATCTAGTGATTAACCGAGTGACGACTGTCTAACCACCTGTCTGACTGACCCAATGATCAACTGAGTGGCTGTATGACTGACTGACTGACCTAGTAATCGACTGAGTGACTGACTGTCTGACTGACTGACCTAGTGGCTGACTGATTGACTGAGTGACTGACAGACTCAGATGATTGATTGACTGAGTGACTGACCTAGTTGTTGACTTAGACTGACTAACCTAGTTATTGACTTACTGACTGACCTAGTTATTGACTTATTGACCGACTGACCTAGTTATTGATGTACTGACTGACCTAGGAACTGACTAATCAACTGTCTGTCTGACCTAGTTATTGACTTACTGACTGACCTAGGAACTGACTAATCAACTGTCTGTCTGACCTAGTTATTGATGTACTGACTGACCTAGGAACTGACTAATCAACTGCCTGTCTGACCTAGTTATTGACTTACTGACTGACCTAGGAACTGACTAATCAACTGACTGTCTGACCTAGTTATTGATGTACTGACTGACCTAGGAACTGACTAATCAACTGTCTGTCTGACCTAGTTATTGACTTACTGACTGACCTAGGAGCTGACTAAGCAACTGACTGTCTGACCTAGTTATTGACTTACTGACTGACCTAGGAACTGACTAATCAACTGTCTGTCTGACCTAGTTATTGACTTACTGACTGACCTAGGAACTGACTAAGCAACTGACTGTCTGACCTAGTTATTGACTTACTGACTGACCTAGGAACTGACTAATCAACTGTCTGTCTGACCTAGTTATTGACTTACTGACTGACCTAGGAACTGACTAAGCAACTGACTGTCTGACCTAGTTATTGACTTACTGACTGACCTAGGAACTGACTAATCAACTGTCTGTCTGACCTAGTTATTGACTTACTGACTGACCTAGGAACTGACTAATCAACTGTCTGTCTGACCTAGTTATTGACTTACTGACTGACCTAGGAACTGACTAAGCAACTGACTGTCTGACCTAGTTATTGACTTACTGACTGACCTAGGAACTGACTAATCAACTGTCTGTCTGACCTAGTTATTGACTTACTGACTGACCTAGGAACTGACTAAGCAACTGACTGTCTGACCTAGTTATTGACTTACTGACTGACCTAGGAACTGACTAATCAACTGTCTGTCTGACCTAGTTATTGACTTACTGACTGACCTAGGAACTGACTAATCAACTGTCTGTCTGACCTAGTTATTGACTTACTGACTGACCTAGGAACTGACTAATCAACTGACTGTCTGACCTAGTTATTGACTTACTGACTGACCTAGGAACTGACTAATCAACTGTCTGTCTGACCTAGTTATTGACTTACTGACTGACCTAGGAACTGACTAAGCAACTGACTGTCTGACCTAGTTATTGATGTACTGACTGACCTAGGAACTGACTAATCAACTGTCTGTCTGACCTAGTTATTGACTTACTGACTGACCTAGGAACTGACTAATCAACTGTCTGTCTGACCTAGTTATTGACTTACTGACTGACCTAGGAACTGACTAATCAACTGTCTGTCTGACCTAGTTATTGATGTACTGACTGACCTAGGAACTGACTAATCAACTGTCTGTCTGACCTAGTTATTGACTTACTGACTGACCTAGGAACTGACTAATCAACCGACTGTCTGACCTAGTTATTGACTTACTGACTGACCTAGGAACTGACTAATCAACTGTCTGTCTGACCTAGTTATTGATGTACTGACTGACCTAGGAACTGACTAATCAACTGACTGTCTGACCTAGTTATTGATGTACTGACTGACCTAGGAACTGACTAATCAACTGTCTGTCTGACCTAGTTATTGACTTACTGACTGACCTAGGAACTGACTAAGCAACTGACTGTCTGACCTAGTTATTGACTTACTGACTGACCTAGGAACTGACTAATCAACTGACTGTCTGACCTAGTTATTGACTTACTGACTGACCTAGCAACTGACTAATCAACTGTCTGTCTGACCTAGTTATTGACTTACTGACTGACCTAGGAACTGACTAATCAACTGTCTGTCTGACCTAGTTATTGATGTACTGACTGACCTAGGAACTGACTAATCAACTGACTGTCTGACCTAGTTATTGACTTACTGACTGACCTAGGAACTGACTAATCAACTGTCTGTCTGACCTAGTTATTGATGTACTGACTGACCTAGGAACTGACTAATCAACTGTCTGTCTGACCTAGTTATTGATGTACTGACTGACCTAGGAACTGACTAAGCAACTGACTGTCTGACCTAGTTATTAACTTACTGACTGACCTAGGAACTGACTAATCAACTGTCTGTCTGACCTAGTTATTGACTTACTGACTGACCTAGGAACTGACTAATCAACTGTCTGTCTGACCTAGTTATTGACTTACTGACTGACCTAGGAACTGACTAATCAACTGTCTGTCTGACCTAGTTATTGACTTACTGACTGACCTAGGAACTGACTAAGCAACTGACTGTCTGACCTAGTTATTGACTTACTTACTGACTTAGGAACTGACTAATCAACTGTCTGTCTGACCTAGTTATTGATGTACTGACTGACCTAGGAACTGACTAATCAACTGACTGTCTGTCCTAGTAGCAAATTCTCTGGACTAACATCATAAGAATTGCATGGCAGGCAGTGAGGAGAACTGCTGATTAGATCTTGGGAGTGGGTTCAATGATCATTAAACATTTTTTCTATAACCCCCATATCTTGTTGGTAACTTCATTTGGCTTATAGTTTCATATTCTTCTCTTTTTGAAAAGGAGTATACTGATGGAAGATTAAGTGGACCAGCCCCAGGTAGCAGGATGTGGCCATCATTTTCAAGCAATGGTTGGTTTACTTAATTGCAACCCAGCCCTTGGGTGAACCAGGTAAACAAAACTCTTGTATAGGCCAAGATCAGTGCTAAGTTCACCTGAGATGTGCAATCTATCTAAAGAACCATTCTGGATTCTCACTCTTCACAAGATATCAATTGGTGCCCTTTATCATGTGTTGGAACAAAAGAGGTTCATTTTAGGCCTGACCCCCTCTCTCAAACTTGGGCTGTTTCTTTTTCCTTCCTCACTCTTTCCACCTCCTCCACCCATGTCCTCAGCTCTGCTGGTACAATATGACAAATGATAATGACCAATTCACTTTGGAAACAAGAGAAACTTTCTTTAGATTAGTTTTCCATTTTTCTTGTGAACAAAATTATGGATTATCACAGTAACAAATATCTGCAACTGACTCGGAGTAATGATCATATCTTCCCTGAATAATCATCAAATTGTGCAATTGGGAAAGGATGCTGTTAAAATCCACAACCCTTGTGATACCAAACTGAGGCTCTACCAATTGAGCTATGAAACTTCAAGTTGTAAATTAAGGGCTTTGTCTTGTCTTGAAGACTTTTGGAAATTCAGTCGGGATATTATCACCTCAGACTTCTTACACTTCTAAGGCAAATTACATCAGTAACCAAAAAGTAAATAAAAAGAACTTAAAATTAATGTTTAAATTCCCAACTAGTTTAAGAACTATGTCTAAGTTGATTTGCAAGGTAGTAGAACTTGGCATGAATTTCCCATCATGAAAAGGCAAGATAATTGCTTGTTTTTTCGGGTGAAACAGCATGCATTTTTAGCTCACTAAACTCGTGATGCACTGTTTTCGCTACATTCTAGGACATTTTAGAAATTGGACTGTCTTGCTGGGCTAAATGGATATTGAACTGTATACAAGAGATTGGTGACTAACAGCTGACCAGCAATGGTGTCAGCTCCACCCACAAAGTCTCTTCCTCAGTCTTGATCTGGGATGCTAAGACTTGGTCCCCAAAAAACAAAGAGAAGTGTGTGAAATCTGTTTCAGAAACTGGACTGTCTTGTTGTGCTAAATGGATCTTGAACTGTATGCAAGAGAAAGGTGACTAACAACTGACCTGTACTGGAGTCAGCTTCACCCACACAGTCTCTTTTTCAGTCTTGGTCTAGGATGCTAAGACTTGGTCCCCAAACAACAAAGAGAAGTGTGTGAAATCTGTTTTGGAAACTGGACTGTCTTGCTGCGCTGAAAGGATCTTGAACTGTGTACAAGAGATAGGTGGCTAACAGTTGATCTGGAGTGGAGTCAGATTCACCCAACAAATCTTTCTGAGATGCAAAGATTTGGTCCACGAAAAAAGGTAAAAAGCTATGTTGGGATCTGGTCTTTAATTCTTTTGTGGATTGATTGGGTGAATTTTTTTTCCAGCCATTGGAGACTACATGAGGAATTGTCTTTGATAGGTACAGCAAAGTTCCACTCACTTTGCCAACAATAAAAAAAAGACATGTAAACAATAGGAGTTTCTTTGCATTCAACACAGTATTGTGCAACTCAATTTGAAAGTTACCATAAAGATTGAATATTGAGATATTATTTTGTTTGTATTCCTGGATTCAAATATCATGTTAGGATGCACACTAAACAGTCAACTACACGAATGATGTATCTAATTAAAATTAATAAAATTAATTAATTTTTTTATTATTCTCTAGAGTAGGGCAATTTTCATTGCCAGGTTTCCAAAGTAATCTAGGCTTGTAGAAGTGTAATTTATTTCACCATATTTTGAGTCGTTTTTGACACCCTTGAACCAACCCTTGCTGGAGGAATAATGTAAATTGGTGAAATAAATTATGTTTGTTGTAGACGATACTGGGGAGGGAAAACTTGGGCTTTGTTTTGCTGGGTATGTTCTGCTGGCCTCATAGAACCCCTACCCTATTATAGTTTATTCTGTGGTTAATTATAGACCCCATCTTTGTCATATTTGGGCAAATGAAATTATTGCAAACCCAACTGCTTATACATCTACTTTATAAAGCCTTTTAAGAAGGTCAAATTTTTTAATTCCTCCAAATCAGAATTTTCCTTCCCCCAGAACCCTGAGAATGTGCGTTTCTATTCTAGTAACTCTTTTGATATAATTCTTAATACAACTCCATTAGAGACAATCCAGTTGTGAAAATGTGACCCCAACCAGTGGCACATCCCTATTAGCCTTTTACCAGGAAGTTACCCTTCCTCGGAGACGATACTAGAGACTGTTTATGCGTAAATTCATGTACTGTAGGATACTGGTAAGGTGTTACTGACATGTTTGTCATAAATGAAGGGTGCGGGAAGAAAGTCCTTTTCTGAAAACGTTGATTGGGGAATCTCCCATGATGAACTCTTGAGTATGTCTCCCCAATGAACATTGATAAGGGAATCCCCCATGATGAACTCCTGAGTATGTCTCCCTAATGAACACTGATAGGGGAATCCCCCATGATGAACTCCTGAGTGTCTCCCTAATGAACACTGATAGGGGAATCCCCCATAATGAACTCCTGAGTATGTCTCCCTAATGAACACTGATAGGGGAATTCCCCATAATGAACTCCTATGTCTCCCTAATGAACATTGATAGGGGAATCCCCCATGATGAACTCCTGAGTATGTCTCCCTAGCGAACATTGATAGGGGAATCCCCCATGATGAACTCCTGAGTATGTCTCCCTAAAGAACACGGATAGGGGAATCCCCCATAATGAACTCCTGAGTATGTCTCCCTAACGAACATTGATATGGGAATCCCCCATGATGAACTCCTGAGTAAGTCTCCCTAATGAACATTGATAGGGGAATCCCCATAATGAATTCCTGAGTATGTCTCCCTAATGAACATTGATAGGGGAATCCCCCATAATGAACTCCTGAGTGTGCCTTTTTAATGAACATTGAACAGTCGCAGATTACAGATTAATCTCTTGACACTTTTGGAAATAGCAAATTCACTCCTCTTTGTTAAGATACATGCTCATTAAAGAAAATGATGTTACATGTAGCACTATATTCTTTGTAAAATCGGCATGGCTCATTATCGTGTTTTTTTTTATTTCCAGATTTAGGAAGCACTCACGCTTCAAAGCGAGACATCCGGTCATGTGAACATCTAGCCTCATCGCGTCCCTGTTGGATTGAAGAAGCTATACCTATGAGAAGTTCGTTGATGCAATTTAAAGTACTCCAACCTGAAAATTTTAAATAGCTCATCTCGTCATGAAATTCAAGCAAGAGAGGGTTGGACCTAAAGGACATCTGAGAGGAAGGTAACAGTTTGCTTGTAATGTCTTGGTATTTCTATAGATTTGTGATTTTGTTAGCCAATATTAAGCCTTTAACCCTCTACGAGGAAGCCAATTAACTTAATGGTCGCACTCACAAACCAAACTTTTTTTTTTTTTTTTCAGTTAGGCTTTTTTTTGGGCAGAGAACGTCTAAGCTCATCCGATTTCTTCTTGGTCATTAGTCTTTGTTGTTTTTGTCTTTCTCTCAGGCCTTATGCGATCGACACTGCTCAGATGAGGTCATAGGATGTATTTCTAAAAGCAAAAGCCAAAATGCTAGAAAAAGCAATATTTTTGCGTCTCAACGTTTCAAGAAAATCCTTTAACTCGAGCATTCATTTTATCCTTTCCTATTAATAATGGTAATTGAACTGAGTGGAGTGCAATTTGGGCTGAAATCATACGCGTGATTTCAAAATCGAACGAGCGCGCAGTGCGAGTTCGATTTGAAATCACAAGTATGATTTCAGACCAAAATTGCACGACACGAGGTTCAATTACCACTTTATTACATCCGTTTTGAAATCGCCCGAATACAGAACTTGGTCATTTCAAATATTTTATTGATGCAGTACTGAGCCAGTTTTTAAATAAAAAGCGGAACTGGAAACGCTTTTACATCTTATTTTGTATGCAAAACAGAAAGACTTTGACATCATGTGTCAAAAACTCAGTCAAGCGTAAAATGATGCGATTTAGAGAAAAAAATGGTGCGATTCGTGAATAAATCGCACCAATTAGAGCCAATCAGATTATAGGGACCACGAGTGATTTCAAAATGGATGTAATAAATATATATAAAACGCAGTTAATTACACTAAACCATTGCGCCAAGCGGTCAAACCTGCAAAGCGGGCGAAGAGTTGGCGTGAAAAGCACCTGTTACCTTTTTTGTATTAGCTAACTCACTTTTTATTCTTGTTGGAATCAGAATTTCCATTTCGTCATATAGTTTATATACTCTTTTTCTTCCAGATGAGAATCAGGAAGCGAAGACGAAGTCTGAGAAGTGAAGTAGCCTTGATGACGGTTTGCTTGCAAGTTTTCAAATGAATATCGGGAGCAAATTGGAGTAAGTTGTTAGCCTTAAATTATCGTTTGTGTTAATCCCTGAAATATTGGAGAAGCCAGCTACTTGATTAGCGAGGGACAAGATGCACAAATTAAGCGAAACCTTACTGGACTATCTGTTAGTAGTGAATTTCGTTAGCACATTTACGTTCAACTCTGATGAAGAATGTCATGTTAAGTCAAGCAGGTTGTTTTAGAATGTAGTTAGCCTTTGACTTAGATTTTGTGGATAATTGAAAGAAAATTTTCAATTTTGTTCTGAAGCCCTCTTATAGAATATTAATATCAAAAGAGTAATTGTTGATTTGTCTTTATTTGGCAGGTACACTGCATCTCTGCGGACGGTGGACGGATCGACCCTCAATTTTAGTTTTAATTTTAGAGTACAGTATTACAATACATGTCTATAACTTTAGACATAATATTACAATCTTCCTCCTACTGTGTTATAAAACAGTAATATTACAATAACTTTAGATATAATTTCATCCATCGAACCTCCCCCACCTAACCCACTCTTCAAAGTAATTGATTAAATCTTTTAATAAGTTGTCTACTTTGTGGTACAACCTTTTTTCAAAACGCATGCGTTTATTCTAAGCAAATTTCTGTCTTAATACACATGCGTATCACACCAAATACTCAGACCCCCAATTTTTCCTTCCTTCCAAGGTTGACATTCTTTCTCGACCTCTTACTTGAGATGGTCATTTCTCAGAGCATCTATAAAATAAAAAAATAAAAATTAAACCTTTTCTTCCATGCTGCTCTAGTCTCTAATATTCAATTCACAATAGATCAATCAAATTTTCAAATCCAAACCACTTTCAACCTACCGTAAAAGCTCTTGCACGCGATACTTCTGAATCTGAGCAAATGTCCTCTTCCTTTCCACGCCGTTACTTTCTTGGACATTTTATTTTCTTCTCTCTTTCTCTTGCAATCTCAAGGAAACTCTACAACACAAAAATAATTCATTTCTTTTTTCTCCGTCCTATGTAACTGGCAATAAATCAATAAAATACAAGTCACTACCAAACCAGTTCGAGTGTACTCTTTAAACACGAAGGCGCCCTATAAAAGGAGCCTTAGGTCCCACTGGACCATTTGTCAATCACCCGTCCTGTGATGTAGAACTCTTAGAGTCAAGTCAGCTTGAGCTACAGCTACTCTAAAGCAGTGAACAGCGGGCGCATTCCTCAAAATTGTTTTATGTCTTTATCACAATACAAGAATTTTTGACATTTGTATTTCCTTTCTCCAATGGAAACTGTCTTTATTTGTGGCGGTAAATTTGAGATCGAAGTAGGTGGTTCGCACCTTACCTCATGCCACCATGCTGGTGGAAGTAAACAGTAGATATCTCATTTGTTCGTCTACCAGCCTTTGAATTTGACCCGCACACGTCAACGGTGAGTGACAAATGAGCCTAGGTCTTCCCAGGGAAGACTTCCTTATCTAGCGCGCCTTCGTGCTTAAGATTAATTAACAAAACACAGTACATATTTCAGAGCTTTTAACATTTCTTGTAAAGAAATAAAAACCATTTCTGTTCTGGCCGTTCAATAATGACACATCACATGTACTCACCGGTCTCTTCTCCCTTCACCATCATTTTAAACTTGAGATCTTTACTTTACCTGAAACAAGACAAGTAAGCAACAATCAAAATAACAGTCGACCATTTTACGACTGTGGCAACCAGAGTAAAACAAATTAACATTTACTACAACTGTACGCTCTTTCCCTGCACCATCAAATAGTGATCTAAGCAAACCAGGAGGGCAATAGCAACGATAACGACATGGAAGAAAACATATAAGCAGAATAATAGCTCAGCAAGTGCAATCAACGACTCTGTATATTTCTTAGTTCTCTTAAGAACCCAAGAAACTCGACGACAAATTGGTAACATCTTGGAAGTCTATGATACCTGCACATAAAAGCTCAAGAGCAATTCGGATGTCATTCAACACGATAACAAGAAAAACCTTAGAATGCTAGAGATACTAACGTAACAACCCATTAGAAGAAAATACTTACAATGCGCAAGATACTAACGTAACAATCAATTAGAAGAAAAAACTTGGAATGCGCGATACTTACGTGACAATCCATTGAAAAAAAATACTTAGAATGCGCGAGATACTAACGTAACAATCCATTACAAAAAAAAAATTACAATGCACGAGATTCTAACCCAACAATCGATTACAAGAAAAAACTTAGTGCGCGAGATACTAACGTAACAATCCATTACAAAAAAAAAAACTTAGAATGCGCGAGATACTAACGTAACAATCCATTACAAGAACAAAACTTAGAATGAGCGAGATACTTACGTAACAATCCATTACAAGAAAAAAACTTAGAATGCGCGAGATACTAAGTAAACGTAACAATCGATTATAAAAAAAAACTTAGAATGCGCGTGATACTATCGTAACAATCCATTACTAGAAAAAACTTACAATGCGCGAGATACTAACGTAACAATCGATTATAAGAAAAAACTTACAATGCGCGAGATACTAACGTAACAACCGATTATAAGAAAAAACTTAGAATGCGCGAGATACTAACGTAACAATCGATTATAAGAAAAAACTTAGAATGCGCGAGATACTAACGTAACAACCGATTATAAGAAAAAACTTAGAATGCGCGAGATACTAACGTAACAACCGATTATAAGAAAAAACTTACAATGCGCGAGATACTAAGGTAACAACCGATTATAAGAAAAAACTTACAATGCGCGAGATACTAACGTAACAATCGATTATAAGAAAAAACTTAGAGTGCGCGAGATACTAACGTAACAACCGATTATAAGAAAAAACTTACAATGCGCGAGATACTAACGTAACAACCGATTATAAGAAAAAACTTACAATGCACGAGATACTAACGTAACAATCGATTATAA
>NC_142529.1:6885000-6935000 GCF_964205215.1 Stylophora pistillata | reverse complement strand
ATAACATCAAGAAATGGATAACGACGAATAAATTGTAGGTCCCGTCTCCTGCATCTATTAATTAGTTAATTCGGTTAGGCAGGGGACGTTAAAGAACCCACTCACGAGATTACTGTGACGTGGTCTGGCCTGTTTACTGGGAATTGGGGGGAGGGGGCATTGTTAGATTTGCCTTTAATCGATTGTAAACTGCTTAGCAGTGTGGTAAAGTCCCGCGCACAGTGTTGTAAAGCGCCATGAGCTCAGGATATGAGCGCTCTATAAATAGAAGTTATTATTATTATTATTATTACTTGAACCATTCTAACGAGGATTCCGATTGGCGTATTTAGCTATGTTAGGAGGGTATTATTATTTTATGTTGACAATATTTTTTTTGGGCTTGCTGTTGGAATTTGTTTTGCACATAGAATTTTTACGAAAGAAATAAAAGAGCCTTGACTGCGTTCTGTTCTGTTGTTGGGCACTTAGGAAGCGGCTAGAGTACACGAGAAGTTGGGAGAAATATTTGACAGCGTCTTGTGTTCCTCTCTACACTTCTTTCGCGCTCTAGCCGCGTCCTGCGTACTTTATAGAAGAACAGGGCACCGTCAATGCTTCTCCATTTGTTAATCAAATACCATTCCCGATAAATGTGCGAAAAATTGAACCTTCTCCGGAGATTTGCAGAATTCTACAAAGGTGAGGAAAGAGAAACATAGGGTTTCCGTTGACTTGGTGTTTTTTTTTTTTAATGAAATATTTTCTGTTAAAGTAGTGCCATTTTAAGCGGTCACCTAACCTCTCTTTACCGCAGCCCGCAGAGAAAGCTAATATTTGCTTGCAAGTTTCCACAGACAACTTATTTCAACATGGCTATCAAGCTGCGCCCATATGGCGATCAATTTTCTAGTGACAGTATTTTTTGTCGATGTGGTTTTAGAGGAAACTTTTCTTAGTTTTTCGCAAGAAGCTAGAGTCGCTCTCGGCTATCGCCTCGCGCGACTCTTACGCTTCTTTCATGCTTCGCAACCTCCCGTGTGCATCCATAACTCAATAGTGTACGCTGTGGTGTTTACCATTTGTTAAGTCTGAAACACCTGGAAGTGTCTTTCTTTTCTCTTCAGCTGACTGTGTTGATCTGGATCTGGGAATGGAAAATGGAGCAATTCCTGACAGTGGAATAACAGCTTCATCTGAACTAAGTGCCAACACACCAGCCAAGAATGGTCGATTGAACTACACATTAGGATCATCATGGTGTGCAAGAATAAGTGACACTAACCCATATCTACAGGTTGATCTGCAGACACTTCATATCATCTGTGCTGTGTCTACTCAAGGGAACTCTCAAGAAGATCAGTGGGTGAAAAACTATACGATTAAATTCTCCGATGATGGAACAACTTGGACTGGCTACAAGGAAGGTGGTAAAATTAAGGTAATATGTCAAAGACCACTTCACTTGACTTTATTGAAATTTGCAGTTTTATGCAAATAAAACTTCAAATTCAAATGCCTCCTCCTTTGAAATTTCCTCCAGAATGAAGTGACATTCCCAATTAGATCTTACTGGGAATGTTATTTCTGAAGAACTTTCCTTTTTCAGGAAGCAATCAATGAAGAAAATTATAGAGGCTGTTTTCCTGGCACTATTTTGAGGAAAATGTAGAGGAAAGCGTTTTTTCCTTAGTCCACCCCAGAGATTCTACTAGATTTCCCATTAAAAATGACAATAGATGTCAAAACTGAATGCCACTAAGCTTGCAAAAGTTAATTTGAAAATACCGTATTGTAAGAGGTGAAATTGTGTGAAAATGAGGAGAGTACGTGGAACAGCTGATTTAAAAATAAAAAACAAGATACTTGATACTTTCAAAAAGAAGAGTTACTTTCACTCACATTACATGTTTGAAAACATAATTATGCACAACTTTTTATCTTAATTTGTTACTTTTGATTTCAGACCTTTCAGGGAAATGGTGACAGGTCCTCAGAGGTAAAACATGTTCTTTATGAAAGTGTCCGAGCACACTACCTGCAAATCCTGCCCAATGCATACCATGGTGCTAGGTGTATAAGAATGGAGGTGTTTGGTGTTAAGCAAAAACCAGGTTATTATTTTACTCATTGCATTCTGCCATATGATAAAAATTAGGGTCAAATTTTAAATTATTTTTTTTTAAAACTAATATTTTGTAAAAAATGAGTTTCTTTTTAGGAAATATATTTATGGTATATTTAACAATTATTCCACAAGCGCGCGTTGGATATGAGATGATAGATAGCCAACTCGGCGCGTAGCGCCGAGTTGGCTATAATCATCTCATATCCAACAAGTGCGAGTGGAATAATTGTTTTATTAAAAAAAAGGCCCCCAAGATATTAGGCGAATCTTCTCGACTTTATTTTGTAGGAAGAAACCGGATATTACAATGTGCAGATATCAGATTATGGTATATTGGCTCATATACCATAATGGCTAAGCCAATAAAAAGTCTTGAATTGCATTATCCAATGATCCAGTTTTTAATAAAATGAGATATTTGAAAATGGGTTTCATTAGAATAAAGAGTGCTTTTCATGACTCAGGCTTTACATTCTATATCATTCTCAATTAAAGGCTTCAGGCATTTCACAAGTGTGGGAGTGATTTTCACAGGCCATCTGATTTTACGCGATGGTGCGATTTCGCACAATTGACCTCAAATCGCATCCGATCGCACAATTCACAAGAAATCGCCTAATTCAGAAAAAATTGCACAATTCTTAGAAAACAAATCACAAATAAATGCCTTATTTGAAAAAATTTGCGTTTGCACGCAGGCTCAAGATGATTTACCTTCTAAAATGCCCAAGAAACGCACCGAGACGATCGATTTCAAAAAGAAACTTCGGATCGCCAAAAACATTCGTTTTTGGCGATCCGAAGCCTGGTGCTAGTTTTTCATTCTCAAAGAACTGTCCATTGGCTCAACTCCAACGATTGATTTCTTTGAGTTATCCTATCAGAATTGCTGATATAAATCCATGACATATGATCCGTATACACTGACGTTGTAAGAACTGTGGTAATCGAATCAGCAAAATTTATATTACGGAAGACATCTAAACATTAACATTTTTCGCTTATATCGCCGACGTCCTCATGGACAGGTTTATAGTGAGAACGCCCGCTATTCCTTCGTGTTGCACAAAGAAAACCAGATTGCACCTTCCTTCAAAATGACTGCAAAAGACAGAGCAGAAAAATACGCCACTAGCTGGTACGTTCCGCGTGGATGATGGACTGATGTTTTGTTCGTCGTGTAACGAAGTAATTGATCACCTAAGAAAATCCGTGGTGGACAGGCACCTGGAGTCCGTAGTACAGGGAAGCATTATGCACTGCACGTATATTTGCTTTCATTAGCTATGTTTACTCGATTATATTCATAGTCGGTTTTGTTGAAGTTGTTTTTGTCATTTTGAAATGTGAATTTAACAGTCCAACATAGTAAGCCTTCTGACCTTTTGAGCCAATGTGGGGCATAATTCCTAGGTTTGGTATATAATTATGTCATAGTTGAATTTTAATCCCAATTCACTCATAATTGCTTATTTTTGATTCCTTTATGAAAAAATCTTCGTTAGAACAGCTCAAAGCGGTTTTCTTTTTCAGAACCCTAGTAAAACAAGCTTTAAATAGTGGAGGAAAAAAAATCGCATAATTCGCATAATTTACCGCATAATAGTCCCTTCTTATCGGCATATGGTATTTCGTGGACTGGACTGGACTGGACTGGACTGGACTGGACTGGACTGGACTGGACTGGACTAGTAAAACGCGGACTAGTAAAGCGCAGACCAGTAAAACGCGGACCAGTAAAACGCGGACCAGTAAAACGCGGACCAGTAAAACGCGGACCAGTAAAACGCGGACCAGTAAAACGCGGACCAGTAAAACGCGGACTAGTAAACGACAACAACAAAAAAAAAAAACAATTTCATACGAAGGCGATCATAAGACTTAATGGCAAGCCAATTTAGTAAGTGACAAGACTGGACTAGTAAAACGTGGACTAGTAAAGCGCGGAATAGTAAAACGCGGACTAGTAAAACGCGGACTAGTAAAACGCGGACTAGTAAAACGCGGACTAGTAAAACGCGGACTAGTGAACGACAACAACAAAAAAAACAATTTCATACGAAGGCGATCATAAGACTTAATGGCAAGCCAATTTAGTAAGTGACAATCCCTGTTTGACCTTTAAGCTTCAAATGGGTTTGACATGCGCCAGATACAAACGAATTTATAAGTTTAGGCTAAGAAAGAATTTTATTCAGCACCAGTTCAAAATCCTAAAATACACTTTCGTCGTAAATTTCACGGCAGAAACGGAGGAATTCGATAAATAAAAGTCACATTAAATCTCTTTGTGTCTAGGTAGAAAGAGTCTTATTGACTTCAGCTTTTCGGTGGAAGAAAAACCGATTTACACACGCCATTACAGAAAACAAACAAGCAGATTGACAACTCCAAAACACATATTTGCATTCACTTACAATTTGACTTTCCGTTAAATTTTAAAACGGAACAGAGGTAAATCTTCGAAGATTAACTGTCGTTGGAAATAAAAAGTACTTTCCGTGAGATCTCTGTTTTTTTTTTTAACGAGAAAATCGTCGCATGATCATCTAACTCGTGTGTGTTTGTCGTACCAGTACTGTTGTTTCTTCAAAAGCGTATGCTGTTTTCTTCTTCAATTGACAGGTGTCACATCGTGACAGTTGCTTATCAAAAAAATGTTTCGGCGAAAACATTCTCTTTAACTTGAATAACGCTTGTTTTCTTTATAACTCACTGGCCATCAAATTGTGAAGTTCAAGGAGGATTTTCCCGTAATTAAACTCGTAATTGTAGCCCTAAATCATTTGGGTTCTTTTAGCAATCATTGTTTTTATGCGTTAGAAAAAGATAAACGTGTTATTCACCAGCACAGGTCGGTCCGTAACGGGAACTTCTGAACTGTTCGTATATTTCTGAACTGTTCAAAAATTGGTGTAGCATCCTGGATTCTTTAAGGCTCGGGTCGCATTACTACCGAATTGTTTACTCTAGGGATTAAACTCTGTCAACACATGCATTTTCTAATGCGACCCAATTTTTGCGGTTTCCTGAAAGTTTCAAAATTCTAAAAATCATTAAAGACGCCGGTGTGCCTGGGTGGGGCTGACTGATTTTGCCAAATTTTTTTGAAATGAAAGGACCCGCGTCCGTTGCGGACAAAGTTGTCATTTGTGCGTGCGTGTGTAAAAAGATAAAAACCAAAAAGAGCGGGAAACACATATTTGCATTCACTTACAATTTGACTTTCCGTGACATTTTAAAGCGGAACAGAGGTAAATCTTCAAAGATTAATCGTCATTGGAAATAAAAAATACTTTTTGCAAGATCTCTGTTTTTCTCTTTACGAGAAAATCGTCGCATGATCAGTTAACTCGTGTGTATTTGTCACACAAGTACTGCTGTTTCTTCAAAAGCGTATGCTTCTTTCCTCTTTAATTGACAGGTGTCACATCGTGACGGTTACTTTTCAAAAAAATGTTTGAAAATTTGTTCGGAAGCCTTTTAACTACCTTTACAAATAAAAATGTTTCGGCGAAAGTTTTCTCTTTAATGTGAAGAACCTGAATGATTTAGAGCTACAATTACGATTTTAATTACGGGAATATCCTCCTTGAACTTAACAATTTGATAGCGAGTGAGTTATAAAGAAAACAAATGTTATTCAAATTTAATTTGAATAACGCGAATGATTTAGGGCTACAATTACGAGTTTAATTACGGGAATATCCTCCTTGAACTTAACAATTTGATTGCGAGTGAGTTGTAAAGAAAACAAATGTTATTTAAATTAAAGAGAAAACTTTCGCCGAAACATTTTTATTTGTAAAGGTAGTTAAAAGGCTTCCGAACAAATTTTCAAACATATTTTGAAAAGTAACTGTCACGATGTGACACCTGTCAATTGAAACATACGCTTTTGAAGAAACAGCAGTACTTGTGTGACAAACACACACGAATTAACTGATCATGCAAAAATTTTCTCGTAAAGAGAAAAACAGAGATCTTACAAAAAGTATTTTTTATTTCCAACGACGATTAATCTTCGAAGATTTACCTCTGTTCTGTTTTAAAATTTCACGGAAAGTCAAATTGTAAGTGAATGCAAATATGTGTTTTGGAGTCGTCAGTCTGCTTGTTTGTTTTCTGTAACGGCATGTGTAAATCGGTTATTCTTCCACCGAAAAGCTGAAGTCAATGAGACTCTTAAATCTACCTAGACACAAGGAGATTTAATGTGACATTTATTTATCGAATTCCTGCGTTTCTGCTGTGAAATTTACGACGAAAGTGTATTTTAGGATTTTGAACTGGTGCTGAATAAAATTCTTTCTCAGCCTAAACTTATAAATTTGTTTGTATCTGGTGCATGTCAAACCCATGTGTAGCTTAAAGGTCAAACAGGGATTGTCACTCACTAAATTGGCTCACCATTAAGTCTTATGATCGCCTTCGTATGAAATTGTTTTTTTTTGTTGTTGTCGTTTTACTAGTCCGCGTTTTACTAGTCCGTGTTTTACTAGTCCGCGTTTTACTAGTCCGCGTTTTACTAGTCCGCGTTTTACTAGTCCGCGTTTTACTAGTCCGCGTCCAGTCCGCGAAATACCATATGCCCTTCTTATCGCACAATCTACCCTGAAAATATCGCACAATTGCTGATTTTTTATCGCACTCTATCAGATGCCCTGTTTTCAAGATCAAAAATAGATACATACAGAAGACATGGAATCGCAACCTAGATGTATTTTGCTGTGACAATGCAAAACTATATGTGAAAAAAAAGGAAGTTGAATGTTTTCTTTGTCCTCAGTTCCTAACATCCCTACACAAACTGTAAGGTAATTCATAAATGGTGACAGATGTGGTACTGTATATGTAGTATCAGGAACAAAGATTGCAGACCATTTTCCAACATAAGATTTATTCACGGTAGAGTCAAACTAAAGAGGGAGCTAGATCATTACATTGTATGGAACGTTTCATAGTCAAAATTATCCTTTGAGGAAAATTAGTTCCTACATTGACAACTGATGGGAAGGCTGTACACAAATCTCATCAGTTTATCCTTATTTACCTACTCTTACAATTTTGAGAGCTTCAGACTATTTCAGCCAGCAAGGGTATAATTATTTATCTTCTCTTACATGCCTATGCTCTAGCAGCATCTGGTGGCCCCTGGCACCTTACTTTTGCTCCTGGGTGAACCTTAGCTTTTTCATGAAAAAAGCTATTGCTGGGCACCTTGGATTTCACAATTTCAGAGCACTGGGCTCCCTTCAGTTTTTCTTAGAGCACAGCCTTGTCTTAATTTTCTCTCTAGGGGACTCAGTTGCCTCTAACATTAGTTTATCTTAGCAGGCTGATAAATTCAAAACTTAAAACCTTAGTTGATGTCTATTTCTTTTCTCTTTTTTTACACAGTGAATGTTGCCCTTGGAAAGGCCACCTTTCAGTCTTCAACATTTAACAATACTCAGTTGGGTGTGTCAGGTGTGTCAGAGAAAGCAGTGGATGGTAATTCTGATACGGGGTTTAAAAGGGGAAGCTGTACACATACTCAGCCAGACAATCCAAGCTGGTGGAGAGTTGACCTGGGTTCAAATAAGGTGGCAGTCTCTGACATATTCATAGTGAACAGATTTTCAGCATCTACTGTTGTGATGGCCAGAAGTGAAAACTATAACATTACATTGGGTGAGAAGTCACTATTAACACCTTTTATGTAATCAGGATGAGATAATTTTAAAATAAAAGGGTACAATAAAAGTATTACACTATAGCATTTGCAGTGTGCAACATTGGAAAATCACTGACAGTTTTTTTTTTTGCTCAATATCCACTGTTTCTATGCAGAAGTTTAATTGTGCACAAGCACATGTATCTACAGTATTATGTAAAATAATATTAAAGAAAAGGGTTGTAGAGGGAGTTATATGGCTTTTTTTTAATAGTCTTAAATTGTGGTTATCAAAACCCAATTTAGAGGAGAAAAAGTATATATTATTGGTGAAGTGCATTTTATAGATTAGTTTGTCACGTTTTTGCATTAATATGAACTGCATGCTATTCTTTTATAATATCAGGCAATGACCCACAAGTAGTAAACAACCCTCAGTGTCAAGGACTCTACAGTTTTGTTAACTTCATAGCATCAGCTGTTTGTTTCACCAACCCACTGACAACTGGCAGATATGTAGGGATATCAGTAAAGGAACAAAGTCTTACACTCTGTGAAGTGGAAATCTATTTGCGAGGTACATGTACATGTCACTAAACACAGAGATTGGTATTGAGTTTAGAGGATGGTTGTTGCAAGATTTTAAAAGTTTTGTCGAAGTTTGGTGACACCAATAGTTCCAAAATCATTTTTGACCACAATAATGTGGTTGAATACTGATTAACATAGTTGCTACTCTCATTTCAGATAATCTTGCATTTGGAAAACAAACAAATCAAAGTAGTGAAGCGTTTAGTGGTGCAAGTAGCAGGGCAGTTGATGGTATAAGTAACCCAGACTATTTTGCTAATAGCTGTACCCACACTAAAAGTCACCCGAACCCTTGGTGGAGAGTTGACCTGGGACAAGTTGAACCAGTTTCAGAAATATACGTAGTCAACCAAGAAAATTTTCCATGGTTTCAGAGACAGAATAATTTTGAGATCAGAGTAGGTAGGTTAGATCACTTTTTGAAATATTGTTACTTTACTGTGAGGTCAACATGCATCGATCCTTTCTCATAACGTTGGTAATGTAATATGTGACTTCTCACGCGAAAACGTTCCTAACGGTAGCCGTCTGAACAGTGAACGAAACGGCAAGTGAACGGGTATCGAAACGGATACTATGAACGGATGAACGGCTAATTAAAATTTTCGAACGGATGACGTCAAATGGATGAACGGCTAGTGAAAAAATTCGAACGGACAAGGTTGAACGGGTGAACGGCTAATTAAAATTTTCGAACGGATGAGGTCGAACGGATGAACGGCTAATGAAAATTATCGAAGGGATGAAAGGCTAATTTTTCGAACACTGAGATGAGCCTCACAGATGAGATCAAATGGATAAACGGCTAAGCGGTCGAACAAGTGATGGCCAGTAGAAATTATTTGAACAGATGGTTTCATCAAAACGAATGCTGACACAAGCGTCCCAAGCTCTTGTCTTGAGCCAAAGAGAAGGATTATTTCATTAAAGCGTCACGCGTTGGGTGACGCGGTGTTAAGTAACGCAAGGTATTTGACACAATCTGTGAAAAGATAACTTGAAACGAGTCGAAACTCACTTGTTTGAATAACTCGACTTCGCTTTCGGCGCATTCAAATGGATATAATTAATATTTTTATCATTGAATTTGACCGATTAAGATAAGGTACAACCAAGGAACTTGCACGCGAAAAGTATAGTTCTCAACTTCAATTCGGGTTTAAATTTCCATAATCCCAGCTTCCGTGTCACTCCATCAAAAATGAGTTGCCTTGGTAACTGCTAACAACTTGTGTCAATTACTGCCATTTCACACAATCACAAAATGGAGAATTCAACGAGAGAAGATATGGATTGCGATCACAGGGAAAATGTTTCTACCATCATTGCCAAAGTGCGAAGTGAACGGTTGATGAATTTTCTCAAACGGATAGCTCGAACCGTTCGAACGGATGATGAATTTTCAAGAACGGATAGCTGGAGGCATTCAAACGGATTATGAATATTCAAGAACGGATAGCTAGAGGCGTTCGAACGGATGGTTAAGTTTCTTAAACGGATAGCTCGAACGGTTCGAACGGATGATGAATATTCAAGAACGGATAGCTTGAGTCGTTCAAACAGCATGCCAATCCAGTCGGACGGCCGATGAACGGCTGGTGAACGGCTATGCATTTAAAAACGGCTAACTGTTCGGAACGTTTTCCCGTGAGAGGTCACATATAGTTTTCAAATTGTCGTAACATTTCAGGATGTGGTGGAATTGTAGAAGCTGAACTCTGGATCAGAACATCCAGTTTCTAGCCTTGGCTTTGCAACGCAATCTGACACTGAAAGCTTTACTCTTATTAATTTTTCCCTTTAAACTGAGGATTACACAATGTTAATGGATGCTGAACAGAAAACACTAGCTATAAAAAC
The DNA here is from genome assembly GCF_964205215.1 of Stylophora pistillata. NCBI lineage: Eukaryota > Metazoa > Cnidaria > Anthozoa > Scleractinia > Pocilloporidae > Stylophora > Stylophora pistillata. The sequence continues at coordinate 6,924,786 of NC_142529.1, read as the reverse complement.
TAGTTCCTCTTTCTGTTATGTTTTCATCATATAAACTTAAGGGCCAAGCTGTTTTAAGGCTGAACAGTCCTTTTTACAGTTGTGGGCTTGGTGGCCAAGCCTTTGAACAGGAGTGAGGCTAAGGGGGACCTTGTTATGATACAGATGTTGCTGCTTTTCAAATGCAACTTTCTTTGTTATCATGCTAACTAGATACTGGTCTCTATGACAACAATGTCAGTCCCTCAGTCTCACTTCAAATCAAAGGCTTGGCAACTATAATTAGTACACAACTGTAAAATGGTCTATTAAAAATAATGCTATTTAACAAACACATAACAGTGTCTTGGATACCAATGTATCCTGCCTTTTAACAACCAGGGAAAGAGGAATAAGCTAATTAACCTCAAGTGATTTGTGATCTCCAGTGATGTTAGCCATCTGGCTTCTTGTGACACTCTCATGTCATTTTGTGTAACAATAGTAGGGTAAACAAGTTCTTGATTACGTTTCCTACTAAAGCTGAAATTGTTTTGCATTTCTCTTCAGGCACATTATCTGATAATGGAGGAACTACCAATCCTAGGTGTGGTGATAAGAAGGGTTACAGTCTACCACAAGGAAAAGGTGTATCCTTTTACTGTCGTCCTGTTAAATTTGGAAGATATGTGACTCTAAGAAGTTTAAAAACTGGCTCAGATGCCTTCACACTTTGTGAAGTTGAAGTTTATTCTGAAAGGAGAGGTAACACATCTCATTTATTTTTCCACTATATTTGACAAACTCACACTAATTGAAGTCTTTAGTCATTGCACAGGGGAGCTATTATATTAATGAGCACTAGTTCTATTTCTAAATGCATTGCCTTTATGATCTTTATCATTTTCTGAACATGACTGATATGAGCCTGATTTAATTTAACCTGTACCCACAATTTGAACTTAGTAAACTCAAACTCCTTCTGAGCTCAATCTTATGGCCATTTTCCTTGATTTCTTATATCATGCATTTACTATTAGAGTATTGAGAATATTAATTTACCCCCACTACATCAACTCAATTCTTGATTCATAATTATAATAATAATAATAATTTAATATTTATATTGCACAAATTAACATGTGGATATGATCAAATGCGCATCACAACAGTTTTCAGGGGACTTTGACCAGACTGCATCAGAAGTTTACAAACAATCAAAGGAAACTTATTTGAAGATGCCCCCTTCCCCCAATTCCCTGTAAACAGACCAGCTAGACCACATCACAGTAATCTCATGAGTGGGTTCTTAAAGTCCCCTGCCTATCCAAATTAACTAATTAATGGATGCAGGAGACATTGCATTTGTGAGAGTTAGTTAGAGGGCTTTTTGCTGTCATACTGTAGCAAATACGCATGAAAACTTTTATGCTATAGCTGGTTCTCAGTGAGAAGACTTTACCTTACAATAAAACCATTCCTAGCCTTTACTCTGATATAATTATTAATTTAAGGTGACAGTTCTTATGCTATATGCTTTTACTGCAGTAACTGCATGCAGGTACAATTTAAAAGAAATTTAACTCTTCAAACCTTAAATGTGAAGTGAAAAACATCAGTACAATGTGAAACATATAGCATATGACATTGTTGTTAGTTTGGTGTTAAGGACAGAAAAAGAAATACCCAGATTAATACACCTAATTATATTATATTCAAGTGAAAACCAATGGAGCATTATTTTGTATTAACCGAATCCTATACACAAGTAAAAATTAGTTTTCGATTGGTAGGTTTGCTGTCTTCTTTGTGTGTGTTGCATATATTTGCCTTTTTGATTGATCTGTTTATCAATTTATTATGACTGATTTCAGCTTGCCGAATGCAAGCCATTGGTGTGGCTAGCAATGACATACTCCCTGATTCAAGCTTCTCGGCATCAAGTGAGAGTACAGGTTTTGAAGCTTTTAAAGGTCGACTGCATGCAGTTAGGGGATGGTCACCCGACAGAAATAACAGACCTGATGATTATCTGCAAATTGACCTGCAGTATGAGTTTCTTCTTTGTGCTGTAGCTACTCAAGGAAGGTCAACATATGATGATTGGACAACAGAGTACAAATTACAGCTCTCCTTTGATGGTTCCACTTTTGTGACCTACACAGAAAACAATGTTGACAAGGTTGGTTGAAAAGGCCACAGCAGAGATGTAATACAGAGTTGTACAAGATTATAATATCTTAGAGGTACCAAAAGGAGATTTCAAAGGTCATGTGAGGACTCTGAACTTCGAACCCCAAAGAATTAGCTTGTGGAATCATTTTTGTGTTCTTAGACTTCAATAAAAGGTTATGATACCACATGAGATTTAAATAAATATGAGCATACTATTTTGGGTGGAAGGGAACACGTCTGGAGACTTTGTTGTCTAGCATTAGAGCATGACAGCTAGTTGTCAGGGAGTTAATAATTGGTGATGTTTTTCTAGTCTGCCATGCCATCAACAATAGAATTGATCACAGTTAAATTGTCAGCTGATATATTTGTTTTAGATTTTCAGTGGCAATTCTGGAAGACATGACATTGTCAAACATAACCTCAAAGATATGAGGGCAAGGTTCATCCGTTTCCAGCCTGTAAACTTTAAGAGAAAGAAAGCTTTGAGAGTAGAAGTGTATGGAGTACTTATATCTAAAGGTAAAATATTTTTATTTGATGTCAACAAATTTTTACCCTCTGCAATTTTAAGGCTGCGGCATAATGGTTAATTTATTACTTAGCCTTACTGTAATACATTGTATTACAGTAAGGCGAACACTCTCCGTAGGCAAAAATCTGGTAGGCACAATTAAGAAGTGCTATTTTCTACAAATGGCCTTAACCTATGACTCCTTATTATGGGGGTGGATCTGTATTATATCCATGTCAAATGGTGGTGGTAGCAGTCTGATCTGAAGGGGTCTACAAATTGGAAGTTGATATGTTTAAATCAGTTTTGAGATTACATTCTGTTCTCTTGCTCCCAACAGTTCCTTTTAAAGAGCTATAAATTAATGCTTCTATAACAATACAAGACTTTTCACTAACTGTAAGAGAATCTTAGTGTGAAGCTGGGGCTGGTTTAAATGATCATTGAGACCATAACAATTTATTTTTAAGCAGTAAAAATGAAGAATATAAATTAATAGCTTTGTTACTAATATTATGTATTTATTTTATTATTTATTGTTTTGATCATCATTAATATCATTGCTATTATTCAATTATCATTCTGTCTTAATTTCAGTGCCCTCACAAGCACCCAGTAACTTGACTTTATCTGCAAGCTCCTCTACAAGTATTTCAGCATCCTGGCAGTTACCTCTTGCATATTCCAGACATGGAAGCATTACAGGATTTAAACTATCCTACAAAAAGAAAGGGTTTATGGGGTCAATGACTGTGTCAACTATCAATAGTGGAATCACCTTTTCTGGAAGTATTACTGGTCTGGAGAAGTACACAGAATATGAATTTCAAGTGCTGGCTTTTACATCTCATGGTGATGGACCAAAGAGTTCTGTTGTGGTGGAAAGAACAATGGAAGATGGTAAGAAACTTCATTGTAGCAATTATACTAATCCACTCTTGGTTTGTTCTTGAAGCCCTATCATTGTGAAGTTGGGTTGGAATGAAGGGGCAATAATTTTATGTTTGATTTTGCATTTATGCTGCAATCCTGACAAAATATAAAAAGATTGTTAATCCCTAAAGTCTGATCATCAAATTTCCCTGTATAACTTAGTCAGCAGGGCCCAGTTGTTCGAAGGCCGATTAGCACTAATCCAGGGTTAAATTTTAATCCAGGTTTCTATATTTTTCTGTTCAGGAGCCGTTTTGGGAAAAAATTTCCAATACTTTTCAGACTCATTCAGTCATCTAATTTTAGACAAGTGGAATTAAACTACATTTTCTTTCAAAGCTCGCTTTCAAATCTGAAATCAAATTTTACACTAACCCTGGGTTATCTTAACCCACCTTTGAACAACCCTGTCCAGAAGATCAGTTTTTTTTTTCACTCTATCCTTGTCACCACTTTTTGTGTTCTGAAATTGTTAAGCAAAATGCTTTCGTGTTTCTTATTTTATATCAATGTCAGTATCTGAGCAACCAACCTACCCTCCCCTAACTCACTATTAACCCTAACTTAAATGCTATCAGCCTGCTGTTTTTGGGTTGGGGGAGGAATGGGTGGGTGGGTAGTTTTCAGATATTGACATTGAATTATTATTTTTGTAAGTTTATGGATTATACTCACTGTGGCAAACAAAGGTGTAAAAGTGTATAACATGCATGTGCTCTATAAAGGTTATAGTGAGTGACACTGCGTTTGGATTTCTTACAATGTATGTCTGAAATTTTAAACTTGTTTTAGAACACTGCTGTTTTTGTAACGATAATAACAGCTAACACCTACCTTAGTTTAGGTGCCCAAGGGGCCAGGGGGCCACAACCACAGTCGCACCCACGGCATTTAAGAACTGGCTGGCCTGCCCAACCCGCAACCCAGCCATGAGACCCCAGCCCAAAGTCCCCCTACAGCCACTTGTCACACTAGAGCTTGATTGCTCAACTGAATAAATAAATTACCAGTAATAAACACCTGGACAAGGGACCTAGCATTGGGGATGGGAGGGAGGTGCTGCTGAGAAGTTATCCTTAAGGACAATAGCACCATGTTGTAGAACGATAAAAACAATGCAAGCTGAAGGGAAAACAATGCATACACTGATGATACGGCCCCAGGTCTCTCCAACAACACATGGTTCAGCCGCAAATGCTACAGAACACAAACGAACGCTGTGCAAATGCCAACAAATGACCAGTACGCTAACAGCACGCCTGCAAAAACGCTACTGACAGATCAGCTCCTAGTCGTTAACTATGTTAAATTCCATTTAACAATGTTATATCTTAATATTAGTCCCTTCACAACCTCCTAGTGGCTTAACTGTGGCAGCCAGCAATTTTACCAGTGTTTTAGCTTCGTGGCAGTTACCACCCAAAGAGTCCAGACATGGAATTATCAGAGGATATAAACTGTTTTACAGAGATACAAATGGTGGCGTGGACTCAACGGTCGAGCTACTCATCCAGGATGCAGCAATTCGGTCCACATCCGTCACTGGGCTACAATCTCATACAGATTATGAGTTTCAAGTTTTAGCCTTCACATCTGTTGGTGATGGACCAAAGAGTTCTGTGAAAGGCGTAGAAACAACTTTTGGTGGTAAGACACTAATTTCATTAGCACCCTATGGGAATTTCTTTACCTTAAAGGTAATTATTGTTTTACATAATTAACAAAGTTAAGTGCAATTCCTACAGCACTTTATTAATTTCTTAAGGTTTTTTTAATTATAACTTCTTTTTTAGCACCCGGTCCTCCTCCTTCCTTCAATCATACCCTTAAAACACCAACTGAGTCGCAGGGACCAATGATAACTTTATCCTGGACATCACCTTCACTATCAAATGGAATTATTAGGAGCTACACTGTGTTTTACCGCCACAGTGAAGATCCACATAACGTTCACCATCAGAGATTTGGACCAGATGTGTTTAGTCACACAGTTGATGTGTTGGGTGGCATCACCTATTGGTTTGAGGTCAGAGCTGAGACATTACATCCTGGAAAAAATGCCTCTTTAACTGTTGATGTCCCAGAATATAGTAAGTGCAAAACTCTGTTTTCCGTATTTTATCGATGTTCCTGAAAATTAAGATTCACATTACCGGTACATTTATTTCAGTCTGTTTTGGTGTGGTGAAATAATTAAATGAAATTTTGATAAAACCACAAAACAGAAGTTGGGTATATAAGATTAAAAAAATTTATTGGAATGAACTAAGATGAACGAGGGTGATTATGGACGAAGAAAATTAACACAGGTTGGTAACAACATGCTTAGACCCTATAAACTTCCTAGGACACGATTTTTAACTTTTGACTGAATTTTTTTCTCTTAGAACCAAGGGGTGGCCCAGCTAATGTGTTACCTGCTGAGGTGAACAGGACCACCTTTAACATTTCATGGCCACTTCTATCAAGAGAACTGAGCAATGGCGACATCATTCTGTATAACGTCAAAGAAGAATTGTTGTCTCGGGGAACACGACTTAAAAGAGCTTCTCTGACCAGCAAAACAGTTAATACAACAAATACATTCATTTTATTGAGTGGATTATTGCTTTGTTCGCAATACCAAGTGTCTGTTCGAGCTTATACCAAAGTAGGACCCGGTCCATATGGTCCACCTGTAGAACTACCGAGAACAGCAGGTAAATAAATATTGTAACACCACAATTTCACTATAAAACGCGGTGTGAAACTTTTAATATGCCAACCTGAGATATCTCATTTTCTTCTGAACTCAACCGAGCACATGGTTATTGCGCCATACGTCACGTGACTTACAATAGCTACTTAGGGGGTTACCCATGAACAATCGCCTAACGCTACAATATGATATACATCAAAATAGCGCTCTTAGATTCATTGAAGTAAAATCAAAATCACATTATACACTTTGGAAAATAAGAATATATGATAATATCACATATGCATGGAACCAACGAAAGCATAAACTTTAGGTAAAAACATGTAACTAACATGATCCATGCAGTCCTGCACACCTACTTTAGAAACACTGAAGTCACATCAGTCACATTCCGATTGCACGAGAAGTTAACAAGTTTCGGAAAATATTTTTGGCGATAAGATTTGGAAACTGAAGAATGTAATATCGTAATATCTTTACCAAGAATCGCTTTTACTTCGCTTTCTTATTAGGAGCGTCATATTTTCTTCAATACTCAACCACTTTAATTTTTCTCAAAGACCCAGGAACACCATGGGGGTTGAGTGCTTCAAACGTTGGAACAACGCAAGTGAGACTAGAATGGAAAGAGCCTGAGCTTACTCCGAAAGGAGGCATCAGCTATAGAGTAAGCTGAACGATTTATTTTTTTGAACTTTGTGTTGTATTTAAAGTGCACCTAAACCCAAAAATTTTTTTCGCTCAACAAACTAAGCGTATTTTTTGGAGTATTTCTATGCAAAAAATTTTTTATTTGCTCAAATCTTTAATTTTCTGTGCCCAGTCAAAATACGGAAAATCGGCCGCCATCTTGGCTCACGACCGAGTTTAAAGAGGAATGGTTCTAGCGGGTAATGTGACGTCAAATCGAGAACACGAAAGTCTGCATTTCGCACATTTTCACTTGTTTGGGAAGGTTCTCGTCGATATTGTCCGAAATATTCCGACTAGGTGTGTTGTATGAGGAATGTATGAAGCGCGATACCCTCTTGATTAAAAGCTATATTTGCCTCTGCGGTTATTAGAGTACATTTTTCTACACTAATCTGATGAATTCAGTAACTATTAGAGGAAAATAAACCAAATTAGGGTTTATTTATTTATTATTTGTTCAATATTTTTCAATGAATCCTTGATAGTTCAAGGAAATAGGTTTTGTTATTTCTTCGGGGCTGATCGGTAAGGTTGCTTTGTATTTGCATTGCTTTTCTCTTAATCCCTTTCATCTTAACATCAGTTTGCATCTCTTTACGTTTCCTATGGTACTCACTTTTTCTAATAATCAAGAGCTTCTTCAGTTGGTGATCATTTTCTTCATCCTTCTGACCTTAATGCTTGATTCAGAGGTGACGCTGTTTGGAGACATGAGGCCCTAATCGCTCCTAAGGAGAAAACGGTTTAGCAAAACTGTTAGCTTTTTTCTCTTTTTCCTCTCAACATTAGAATATCTTCTCTCTTCATTAATTATTTCGATGGTGCTTTATTTGACAAAATTTTTTGTTTAATAAGGTGAAGTATCTCGGAACAAAGCCTTACAATGAGAGTTTTCGAGAGGAAGGTTTTCAAGATGTGGGTAGTTCCACTTCCTACACTATGAAAGGTTTAGTTCCGGGTTCTATCTACAAGTTTCAGATTATTGTAAGCTCTGTATGTGGACTCGGAGTATCCAAAGGATTTCCCAATAGGGTGGAAACAGAGATGACAGGTAGACATTTTCTATTCTAAAGTCGGTTAGAATTTCAGTATCATTGTACGAGACGTACTCCTTTAAAACATAGAAAAATCCTTTAAAACACATAGATAATATTTCCAGTGCCTTGGATATCTGGTGAAATCATTTCAGAGTCGGAATTTACCTGGCACATGCAATTGGAGTTCACAGTATCTTTCTTTGAATTAGCATGGTAGGCAGACGTATCAGTACTTAAAAGAGCTTAATAGTTTTCAAAATTGAAGAGTCCTTTTTGATTGCGTCTCGTAAAATCAGACCATGAATAGCCTCTGAATGTAGAGACAAGGAATCCTTTCACAACTTTAACATGGAAACAAAAATGGCGAGTAAGAAAAAAGGATTATAAACCAAACAGAAGTATGATATTGAACATATCATTTCATTAATATAAGTGTTAGGGCCGAATTGTTGGAATATCGTCAAGAACAATCTGCCTAAATATATATGAACATTATCCCCGAACAATCCCTGGTTTATGAGAAATTTATTAAGCGACTGTAGTCCGGCTTTGGCCCATATGAACGTTGACAAGTACCATGTTATTCCTGTCAGCTCAATTGGTACATGGTTTTATTGAGTATTTTACAGTCTAAAGCTACATTACGAATAGATACAATCTTACTTTCTGGTAAAATTGTGCGAATTTTACTCACAAATTACACAATTTTCCTTCGCAGCTCCAATGGCTCCATTTCTAATTCAGTGGACCAATGCGGAAGTCTCCGAGTTATCGGTCGAAATCGATCTCTGGCCTGTAGAACAAAGAAATGGTCCAATAAGGTGACTATAGAATAGAATGTGATATAGAATTACTAGGTGCAGTATTACGTGAGCGGCTTCTATTTGTATTCCACTCACTCTAAATTTTTTTGTATACTAATGGTACCCATGTCGGTTTATGAACTTAACTCTAAACGACGAGAAAGAGTAAGTGTCATATTGTTGAACGCTTTCGCTCCCAAAAGTGATTGAAAATAACCTCTCCCTATCATACAATAGATTATTCTGCAAACAGGTAATGGTCAATAAATGAAGTAATAGTTATTTTTGATGAGTAAGCTTTACGACTTTCAAGAAAATGTGAAGGAACTTAACACAGTATACATGTAGACTCTCTTGTTTGAACCCTAGCTCTAAGTCAAAAGCTTTTCATGTCCATAACTCTTAGAAGACGATGGAACGATTGTCATAGTTTCACTGATAAGAATTTCTTTCTTATTCAATATTTTAGTGCTTATCAGGTGATTGTTCTGAAAGTCTGTGATTGTTATCAAGAGCTTTCCAGAGACTTTCATTTAAAGCTGAAAGATTTGAATAGAAACAACGACACTTTTTATCCATTTTACGTTGCTGCGGAAATTAAAAATAATCCTGTGCACGATAAGTCTTGGAAATTTAAGGTTGGTGACGGGAAGTCATATGGAGCCTTTTTTAACAAAGAACTGACAAGAGGAGAAAGCTACATTGTCTACCAAAGAGCCCTAACCAATCACAACAGTGTAAGTATATTTTACTTTCTTCAAAATAAGATAAGTAATCCAAACGTTAGACTGGATTAAAGCAATAGAACACATTTTTTCGGGCTCTATAACAGAAAGCCACCCAGGATGTTGGGAGAACACGCCGAGGAAAGCTTATAAATCACGAGCCGAAGGCATTGTAACATTCAAAGAGGCTTTATCACGTTTTAGAACCCGGATCTGTATCTGCATGGAGACTGAATTAACCAGTCAGAAATGCATACTATTTTCATTATGTTATAAAAGTAGATAATATTTTCTGGGGAAACCATGATGTCACTGATTGTTTGTCAGGACTAGATGTTTTTTCCTAATATCAGGGAGTCAAAAGAAGTATTAGTTACTTTTTGGGTATGTTTCTCAGCAAATTTTAGAGGGAGAAGTCAGCAAAATCGCCATGATTTCTATTAAACCAGGTAAGCGATTCAATTGTCACTTGATACTTAGAAGCCTTTCTTTTCAAAAGCGAAAATAATTACTATGAGTGATTAAGGACCTTCGGTTGGTAAATTAATAGTTTGAACAGTTGAAGTTCTCTACTTTGGTTGCATGGGTAGGAAAATATCTAACAAATTCGCTTCTAGGGTTAATGTTTCCCGAAGAATCCTGATGTACCACATCCACCAGCTTACTTTGCATATTGTACAACACAGTTACAGTAACTTCCTTGTTCTTATTGTATATCATTTCATTTTCACCGTGACTAAAAATCGTCTAATTTAATTAATGAACAGCAAACACGTGTTTCGTCGAAATTCAGCTGTATGGCACATATAAACATTTGCGATAGCGTTGGTCAAGTGGACATAATAAGTTGTCCTTAATGTTTAGGTCTCATCCCCTATCAATATTCAATCGCAGACTTTTGCAACTATTATCTTTTCCTTTCAACATGCAGGGCCACAGTGTATAACTCAAGAGACAAAAGGAGAAAACTGTAAGTATTATTGATATCTCAGTGGTAGGGAGGAAGAGGCTGACGACCTTTGAGCTAGGTGACTTTTTGATCAATTCGAAAATTTGTATGTAAAGGGCGATCATTGGAAAGAAATGTTTTTATAATATTGGTGGAGGATTAAAAAAAGTCTCTTGAAACAATGTGAGTGGTCTTTTCTGTCTCTGGGTAACATGGGTGATCATGATGTTTTAACGTTCTGGAAAATAAGTCCATTTTCATTGCTTGAGTGTGAGGGACAAAGTCTTGCAAAAGTGCTTAAAATTGTGTCATTTTGATTTACAGCTGAAAGCCAAGTCCTCCTTGCTGCTGTCATCACTCTTTCTTTCATTGTTTTTCTCTGTCTTGTTTTAAATGGTACACTGATATGGCGATTAAGACAAGCTGAGTCTAACAAAAGAACAAGCATAGTAGACAGTGGTACCCCTCAAGTCCACACTGGTGTTTGTCAAGTGTCAGAGCCTGGTGTTTATATGGAACTACAACCCAGGCCCTCTGACGGCCAGTCACGTGAACCACCTGAATACCAGTCATTGCAGGACAGACGAGTGACTCCAGATTACTACAATATGGAGTTTTTAGAAGGACGCTCGAATGACAAGGGATTAGTTTATGAGAATATGGAGTGAAATGTCCTCCACTTGGAAAAATGTGTGGACCATCCCTAATTAAGGCGATCCGTGGTGTTAGTTAAGTGAATCCACATGAAGTTCATTGTAGTGTTGTACCGCTGTTACTTCACCACACATGTTGATTTTTTCTCAATTTGAAATGATAATTTTTATGCCATAGGTATAGCAGTAATTAAATCACCAGGATTTATGAAATATTCTTAAAAGTATGTCCTGTTCGCTTTTATTATTAAAGCCTGTTCCTAGTTGAGGTTAGCCAAATTTTAAGCAGTTCATCGCTTCTATGTAGTCAACGCAAATTATCCTTTCAGTTTTTTTTTTTTTAATAATAATTTTTACAGGTTATCAAAGTAGTTAAGTTTAGTAAATAAAGCGATGGAACCTAATTAATTCAATGGTTTTGTCGCATTCCCTTGCATGCTTTCAAAAGGATTGCTTTTGAAAAAGCTCGGCATCGACTAATAAACAATAGACTATTTTACAACCCTAACGGAATATTTTTAACGTTTAAAAGTAAATTAGAATTGAAATGTTAACGTGTCTGTGGTAGTATTTCAACGGAAAACGTTTTCACTTCAACGATATGAAACCAAAGAACTTTGCATGAACATATTACAAAGAATGAAAATGTTTAACTTATAAGAAAAAAGAGATGATTGTATTTACCAATGTAGGAAAATATGGCAGCTTTATTTAACCCTCTACACCCTAAGTTTAGTTAGCACATTCCATATTGTTTCCTGGGTTACACTAAGGTGCTGACAAAGAAAGATTTGCCTAGAAATCAAGTGCTACTTGAGTTAGTGATCATTTTTCTTAATCCATATTGTTTCCTGGGTTACACTAAGGTGCTGACAAAGAAAGATTTGCCTAGAAATCAAGTGCTACTTGAGTTAGTGATCATTTTTCTTAATCTCATGAGCTTACTTTTTAATTGTGAGGTGATGCCGTAAGAACAAATCAGATATTAGTCACTTTTAGGGGCTAAAAGGCTAGCCCACAGTGATCAGAGACCATCATTTTATGTCCTGTTCGCTTTTATTATTAAAGCCTGTTCCTAGTTGAGGTTAGCCAAATTTTAAGCAGTTCATCGCTTCTATGTAGTCAACGCAAATTATCCTTTCAGTTTTTTTTTTTTAATAATAATTTTTACAGGTTATCAAAGTAGTTAAGTTTAGTAAATAAAGCGATGCAACCTAATTAATTCAATCGGTTTGTCACATTCCCTTGTATTCGTTTGAAAAAGCTCGGCATCGACTAGTAAACAATAAACTATTTTACAACCATAACGGAGTATTTTTAGCGTTTAAACATAAATTATAATTGAAATGTTAACGTGGCTGTGGAAATATTTCAAGGGAAAACGTTTTCACTTGAATGATATGAAACCCAAGAACTTTGTACGAACATAGTACAACGAATGAAAATGTTTAACAATAAGAAAAAAGGGATGATTGTATTTACCAATGTAGGAAAATATAACTGCTGTTTTATTTAACCCTCTACACTCTAAGTTTAGTTAGCACACTCCATATTGTTTTCTGGGTTACACTAAGGTGCTGACAAAGAAAGATTTGCTGAGCAATCAAGTAATACTTGAATTAGTTATCATTTCCTTTATTCTCGTGAGCTTAATTTTTGATTGCGAGGTGTTACCGCAAGAGGAAATCAGATGTTAGTCACTTTTAGAGACTAAAAGGCTAGCCCACAGTGATCAGAGACCATCATTTTAAGCGCCAAGTAAGGGAAATAATGTTTTACCTCTGTTTTCCGCAAGGTTTTTTTAAATTTGTTTTCCCTTCTGCTCGTCATTCAGCGTCACATCAACTTTAACCTGTCCCTTCAATCTGCGCTTTTTTAATAAATATGCTTGTTGACACTTCAACTCCCAAATATGATCCAAATGTACCTTTTCTTTCCGGTATCACCGATTGTCCAACGATGATGCTTCGTATAAACTCAAAAAAGAGGTTTTAAGTTAAATTTGGGACGAATTTTATAAAAGGCTAGGGGCAGTTTTAGTGACAACTATTACTAATAATAATGGGGTTAAAATGAGTTACCAATGAACAATCCACGAGGCAGCTATTCTTGTCCACTTTTCCGAAATATCCAGCGGAGAGAGATATAATTACACGCGTTGCAGCGTGTTAACTCTATACGTGTCTCACCCTTCTTTATCCCACGCGTTAGCCAATGACCTCGTCAATAAGTTTCATCCGAGTAACTGGAAAAATTAAGCTTGTCTCTCTCTCCTTCAAGCCACTATCTTTTTCTTCTTTTTGGGGGCTTATTAGTAAGTCAATGGAAATCTGTTTGAAAAAAGACTGCAGAACTGAAGAATTTCATGTGCAACGAATTAGAAATGGGGAATTAAATTTTTACCCTTACCAGTGAGATTAATTTATCAGAATCTTTGGTTTGCGGAATAGGACACTGATGAACTGAGTCCATGAGACAGATTCATTTCTGACCAGTTGTTTTCTATCATTCCTCCCACCTCTTATCTACTACGAAGCTGACCTTGCATCAAAAACAGCGTCCAAACACATTTGAATCACGCAAATACAGATTACATTTACAGACTCTTAATATGTCCTCTATCAGCCTTTCGATTAAAAAATCTTAATCCAAATTGATCACTTCTTTATACAGGCAATTTTTCTAGATTTCCTGATTGGCTTATTTTAGTCGAAATAAAGCGTGAAAATGGATCCATTCTGTTCAGAAAATCATTTATTTCTCGATTTATAATTCACAGGTCAATCAAAAATAAACCATTAGTGGACGAAAAACGAAATAGGGTTCATCATCGCGAGTATTTTTTTCTTTTTCACAGCCAAGACACCGTCCATAATCCTCTAAAAGAAATTTCTTGTGCGTTAGAGCCTGAAGTACTGTGTAGGAAATCTGAGCCCTCAGACGTGGTTATGCAGATATTATAACGAATCAGCAAGCATGATAACCACCTTCTTTCACTTTTTCTAACCCTTAAAACGCGAGTAACGCCAGTAGCTCATGCAACGTTCCACGACAGCTGACCCGACGACACCCCAGCATGTCAGATCTCCATATCAAGATTTATCTCTTGCTTGCTTTCTTCATTCTTCTTCTTCCCCCAGCCTCCAGTGAGTACATAAACATGTTAACGTTTACAGGCAATAAGATCAGATAGTTTGAATTAATGAAGCAAATTTCTAGGCTTCAAAGCTTAATATCGCATTTAATGGGAAGTGGAAGCAGCGGAATCATCATCGGTAGTTGAACCCAAAAAGCTAAGAAAGCAGTTAATCTTATGATAAAGCACGCTAGACAAAGCAGAACTAGGGAACACTATTTATTTAATTAATGTAAAGTAAATGGCCTGTGTTATCTGGAATGGTAAAGTGTCCGCAAAAAGCGACTTTAAGGCGATTCCTCAGTAATGTAAGCGGGCGAATAAGCGCTTGCTTGCTCCGAGAACACAGTGTTGCTTCTCAATCAATGGACCAGGTAAAGAAGCACGATGATTTAGCTCTTGAATAAACAAGGTGACCAATATCCCTGACCGTAGTATGAAGATATCATACTATCATTATTATTTTTTTTAAAGTAGTGCTTAGTAACTTTGTGAAAAATTAGTTATATCATTTTCCACCTAAAAAGTTTCAGATATCAAATTGAAGGACAATAATATTTCAGTTTCAGTATTTTTTTAAATGAAAGATTCTTGTGTTCAGATAGATGTACGGTCCAAGTTCTGAAGAGGTATCCGGTTAGTCCGCTCCGTGGTCATTTCGTTCCACTTCAATTTTTCCGAGTTTCGGTCACATTGTTCCAAAACATCGTCACATTGTGCCACTACGAACTCATATTGCTCCACTGAAGGTTTCATTCGTCACACACGTTAAAGTTATCAATGAAGCACTTATCTTTACGTGTACTCCACTCGCGTGTTCTCTGTTTCGTTTCATTTAATAGAAGTAAAATAAACAGGTCACACAACAATTACTGCTGGAGAATGTACGTATACTATTGCTTATTTCGATTTCTAGACACAGCATCGGGCAAGTATTGCATTTTTCATCGCCCGGAAACACGTTACAACTGCGAGTAGATTACTTTTTCGATCATTTTAATGCACGTGATGTTAAATATCACACTCATATGGCCTCTGATAAAGCAAGATCCGTCCTCATTTTGAGCAAGAAGGTCCGTAATTTTAGAGTTGAAACGATATGACTTCTTAATTGTGACCATATTCCGGAACGATCTGATCAAAACTCCGATATTTGTGTCAGCACAAATGCTTTAGAGAAGCGATCTATCGAGGAAGCTTCTACTTCTGTGTTTTTCTATTTTTCATTGAGTCACCCTGACACTTCACTTGGCAATTGGAGGTTTTCAGTTTTCTTCGTCGCATCAGAATCAATACAAAGAAATATAAACTCATATTTAGGCAGAAAAAATTCCTTAAAGTTGTTGCGATAATCCTGTTAAAGGTGACGTTAAGAAAAGGTAGGCAATTAAGGCATCTTACGTGGTAGAAACTTTGACGTGAAGAAACCATGATACTCGTTGGAATCTGATTGATTAACAATATTGAAAATTGTCTTAAGGAGAGCCTCCACTTTTTATAAACTGCAGGAGAGCTCCCGCGGCACATCGGCGTAACTCTAAGAGTTTTCCGCAGTCCGACAATTTTTTTTCTAAATTTTTTTGACTCCGGTGACGGACTCAGCCGAAAGGCTACTCGTAGTCAAGCTAGGTCTTACCGCCACTTCATGTTTCCAGCGGCCGCCATCTTGAATGATGCGCAGAGTACTCTGGGCTGATGACGTGTAATGGCTGCCCGGTGCATTCGCGACGTAGTGTTTCACTCTTACCATATGGCTGTGTCTCACAAGGACTGGGAACTACCGAATTCACGAATTTGATTGGCTGAAATCAATACTGAAAGCGATCTAGATTTTCCCATCTAGACTTGCATCTGGACCGGTCTAGAAAAAAAGAAAGGCACAAAGGGTATAAAGAATTGGCATATAAGACACAGACATATAAGAGACATCTTATTAACCGAGCTAGGTCGGTCCGTATGGGAGAATCTTGACCTCGGTCGCTGGTACAGACCTCACTGAGTTCGGCCTGTACTGGCGACCTCGGTCAAGATTCTCCCATACAGACCTAGAGCTCGGTTAATAAGAACTAATTATTGATGCTATATTGCTTATTGATGCTCTATATAGTGGGGCCAGAGTACTCTTCAAGCGAAGAGACAGGAAAGTGAAGAAGAAGATGAAGAATATGGGGAAGCGTCAGGTTCTAATTCTGAAAATGTCGACCGCCTTTCGCACACCTCATGGTGTTTATGGCTTCAACTGATGGGGAAGATCTGTGATATAGTCACTAAAAATTTTCTTCGCGCGACAACAATAATAGCATCACCCCGCGAATGCACCGAGTAAGAACGTACCATCGATTACACGTCATCAGCCGAGTGCCTTGCGTGCTATTCAAGATGGTGGCCATGCGAAAGCCTATCGGACCTTTCTTTGGAAGAGTGTTATAAATCTGCGAGCCAGCGAGCCATACGAGCCATGCGAGCCACAGTAAAAATGTTAAGAATTTTTATTTGTTACATTTATATTCGCATGAGGAAAAGAACAAGAGCAACGGAACAAGATAACTCTGATTCACTAAAGAGCGAAGCTTTTAAAATGACACGATTTACCCACCATTCTTGACGCCAGTACACGGAGTTGCCATGGAAGTACTGTTCTCTTTTCTCTTGAAAGATTTTCCTTATACCTTATACCCTACTCAGCCAAACTTCAACTCTACAAATCTGCTATTTTACCGCATCTGACGTACTGCGACATTGTGTGGCATTTCTGCATATCCCGCGGGTCAGAACGTCCTGTTACGGCAAACACTCACTTCGTTACTTCGGACCGTACATATGGAGGAAGTTCAGCGTCAGTGATCGGGAGAAAACATCTTTTAACGATTTTAGACAAAGCATAAAGAAACGAAACCTGACCGAATTGTTAAAAGACACCTGTGTGGACTGTGAAATCTGCTCATAAAATAAGATTTTATCATTCTGTATAATTTTTAGCCATCTAAAAGTATTATTAGTATGTAAATAACTCTCCAGTTTTACATCTGAAATTTTACTCTAAATGTGTAAATAACTAATAAATTTATTTTTAAACTTCTTCAGGTTAAGTAACTAAGTACTGTTCCCAATTAGTTTTTACACCTGTAAACCTAAATACATTGACACTTGAATAAATTTTTCATTCATTCATTTATTCCACGTGGATTTTAATGAATGACAGGAGTCAATTGATTACCACTCAACAACCCATTCGAGTAGGGGAAGGGGGTGTAGCCGTACGTTTTCCTCAGAAAATTTTTTTACTGAAGTCATTGTTTTTATCTTTTGTGGATCATGAGCAATTTGAATAGATAAAATATTCTCTAAAATAACAAAAATATGGAACGAAGAAAAACGTTCGTCCAACTCAGGACGGCCATTACTATGACGCAAGACTTGGCACGACGTAATAGTAATAATAATAATAATAACGATAATAATAATAAAGAGTATTTCTATAGCGCACAACTCCAATAAATTGCCCGTGGCGCTTTACAACAAATGAAATAAATTATAAACAAACTACATTTACAAACATTCACTAACAAACATTTTAAAAAGATAAGTTTTCAAAACGCCTTTAAAAATGTCAACAGAAGAACTCCTACGTATTGAAAGAGGCAAAGAGTTCCACAATCTAGGAGCATATACTGCAAACGATCGACCTCCATAAGTTCGCAGTTTTGAAGATAGCTCTAAAAGGTCGCCATTACCAACAGATCGCAAAGAATAACAGCTCCTACGATAAGTTAAAAGATCAGACAAATACGACGGGGCCTTACCATTAAGAGATTTATAAACTAAAAGAAGAATCTTAAAAGCAATACGATGACTAATGGGAAGCCAATGCAGATCAATTCAAGTCGGAGTAATATGATCGAACTTCCTAGTCATACAAAGTAGACGCACAGCAGAGTTCTGAACAGATTGTAATTTAGCAATAAGGAACTGAGGAAGTCCATAGAGTAGAGAGTTACAATAGTCAAGTTCAGAGGTAACAAAAGCATGAACAACCATTTCAGTGGTTTTGCGGGTCAAATACTTTCTAATTCTCGAAAATATTCCTAAGGTGAGAAAAGGAAGACTTGCAAACATCAGAAATATGTGATTTAAAAGACATAGTATCATCGAAGACAACGCCAAGATTGGGAAGCGGCTTTCATTGGAGCAACATCAACATCCCCAACACGGAGACAGGACAGCGACGGACAGGAACGATAACTGGAATGAATAACCAATAATTCAGTCTTGTCTTGATTAAGTTTCAATTCATTGAAAACCATCCACCGGAAAATGTCATTAATACAAGCCTCGAGCTGCAGCTTAGAATCAAACAATCGATCAGCACCTTTAAAAGATAAAAATAGTTGTGAATCATCGGCGTAAAAGTGAAAGTTAAGATTATGACGGCGAATAATATCCGCAACAGGAGAAGTGTATAAAAGATAAAGTAACGGGCCTAAGACCGAGCCTTGAGGCACCCCAACGCCGAGATGACGTATCGTTGAGAAAGTGCCATTAATATCCACGAACTGAGTGCGATTGGTCAAATAAGAGGTAAACCAGTTAAGGACCGATCCACAAAGTCCATAGCATGTAGACAAACGCCGATAAAAGCAATTAATGATTCACAGTGTCAAAAGCTGCGGACAGATCAAGCAAAACTAATATAACACCTTCCCCATTGTCGACAGATCGGAGAATGTCATTATGCACTCGAACAAGAGCAGTCTCAGAACTATGGTACCTTTTATAAGCGGACTGCGAAGACTCCGATGTAGGCTGTTGAACGAAAGATAATCAGTTAATGTGAGACGTACAGATGTTCAGAGCTTTTTTCACATTTTGACGCACCAGCAATAGTTCTGGCAACCGAAGCGAGATTAGGATTTTTTCTGGGAATATTTCAATTTTAAGCACCATGGAAAGAAAGAGTGCCCTGGGAGGAAGGTTGTACCGTTTACACTCGTCCCCAGAGTCATCTCCGCTTTCAAGATGGCGGGCGGAGGTTAGTGATAGTCGGGCGCGAAATGATTGACGACCTCCCAGACCTTGGACCAATCAAAGAAAAAAAAATATTCGAAAACGTGGCTCGCACGGCTCGCTGGCTCGCAGATTTTGCAGACCCTTTTTGGAAAACGATAAACAAAAAAAAATCAGATTGCTTGGTAAGGCAATTTTTGTTTTTTTTGGCAGATATGTTGAGAAGTACATTTGGAACATTGAAACAGTTTAAGCATTTTTTTTATAAAGGGTTGAGGTTACCTCTAAGAAACTTTAACGCCTATAGTAAGAATAATGATGATAATGACGGTAAAAAATATCTCTTGAAAATTAACACGTGTTAGTATTCTACCTTTCTCTCTCCTCAGCTGATTGCATTGATCTAGATCTTGGAATGAAAAATGGCGCCATTTCTGACGATGAAGTAACTGCTTCTTCTGTACAAAGTGCTAGCACACCAGGAAAGAATGGTCGACTGAATTACGCATCAGGATCATCATGGTGTGCAGGAACAAGTGACACTAACCCATATCTACAGATTGATCTACAGACTCTTCATATCATCTGTGCTGTGTCCACACAAGGGAATTCTCAAGCAGATCAGTGGGTGAAGAACTACACATTACAGCTATCCACAGATGGGACAACTTGGACAGACTACCGGGAAGGCGGAAAAGTGAAGGTATATGTTGTAGTTCAATTTTATACTTGGTTCAAATTTTATTTTCCATTGTTCTAATGGTCATGTTAATGTATGATAATGAGTTTGAAACAAAGGAAAATAAAATTTGAACCAAGGATAAAATTGAACTACAACATACACAATTATGAGAACACTGTTTTGTTAATTTTTGTTGTACGAATTCTATCGCCATCAGGGGTAAGTTATGAGATGTAAGTTTTCCATCAAATAAAGTAAGAGTATGGCTAAGATGTAATACCTTAGCAATGCTCATCACTCATGCTGAGTTTTCACTTTGTCTCAATAGTACAGGTGCATGCTAAATTTAAGATATTATAAGAGCAATAATTCATGATATTTATATAATTACAAAGAGTATTTTTGTTTCTCATAAATGCGATTATACATGAAATGCAGTGTATTTAAGAATTATTTGCTGAAGGCAAAGTGAATATTGTTTGATTTAACGATATTCATTAAGTCTGAGGTGAATAGTTGTTCGATCTAGTGTAATTACTCAAGTGCTTTCAAATTCCATTGTTTATTTGACTGTGTTATCTGTTGACAACATTCTGTAACATAAAATTATATGTACAATAAGTTTTTTATTGTTTTGACCTCTCGTATCAAGATAAGCAGTCAGTCTCCGCCAGAATTGAACATGATTATCTATATATTTAATCAGCCAAAGCTTTCTATTTTTCTTTTGAAAAGTGTAATGGGTGTTGTAAAGTATAGACAACATTTTATTATTGAAGATTTAAGGTTTTAATAACCTGATTCCTACATAAATATTATTATTCAAGTGCAAGAGTGCTGTACAAAAATGAATAAATAAGCTAACAGAACAGGTAAACACAAAAGATGTACACGAAACTATTTAAACTTAAATTGTGCAGATTCCAAGTTCATGGCATGTCATCAAGAGAGTTCTTTGCACGAACTATTTTAATCACACAGAGTATTTTAATTATGGTATATAATAATGCCAAACTCATTAGCATCTTTTGTGCTCTTCGCAATTTAATTTTCTCCCATTGATCACGTTAATCACTTGCTCAGTGATATTGACGAAATACAAGGAAACCCTGTTCAAATGTACCACCATGCATCTATAATCATCTCATGCGAGGTGATTATAGCAAAATATTAAACATTTCTCGACCATTGAGATGCTGGGCATCTCTATAATTACTGGAACAAGTATACTTATTATCTGTATATTTACTACCAATGCACCATTATAATGTGATCTGTATTGTTGTTGCTTTTGATTGAAGACCTTTCAAGGAAATGATGACAAGATCTCAGAGGTAAAACATGTTCTTTATGTAACTGTTGAAGCAAAGTTTTTGCGATTGTTGCCCAAAGCATACCATGGATCTGTGTGTTTGAGGACAGAATTGTTTGGAGTTAAGCAGAAACCAGGTGATTATTTCACTAGTACACTTTAGGTTGCCTATTTACCCTGCAAAAAAGAAGGAAAAAAATGTACGTGTCAGCAATTCCATAAGGAACTGCTGGTATTAATACATGTGCAGCAAATATAAAACTATTAAAATTATTAAAATGGAAAATTATATATGTACATACATATATACAAATTAACTATATTAAAACTATGTTAAAAAAAGATAGCAAATTAGATACTATTGAACAGAACAACAATGATCGTGCTTATCTCATTGTAATAAAAAATTGTAAATATTTAAATTGAATAAATTAAAGTCACTAATTTTCCTTAGGTGTAGAGGAAGGCTGTTCCAGTCCTTTGCATCAGAAAACTTGAAAGTACTTTGTCCAATCGCGGTTTTTTCTTGTGGAAGATTTGATAGGTGTTCATCTCTGAGTGTTCTTGTTTAAAGGCTCGAGCGTTTTGGCAAATAAGAAACCAAATGTTCGGGACATTTGTAGTTGTACACAATTTTAAAAATAAGTTGAAAGCGAAGAAATCGCCTACGGTTTCTTAACGACGGTATATCACACATCTCACGCATCACTTGGGAACAAATTCTTCTTAAGCATTGTACAAAGAGCTTAATTCTGTTAGTCTTTCCAACCTATCCACCATTGCTTTTGGGCAGTCAAGCCACACGATAGAGCCATAATCAAGGGTAGGTAGTAGGGTCTGATTGTAGATCTTCAATAACACTTCTCTAGATAGAAAAAGAGAGAGTCTGTTAAGCAGGCAAAGCTTTGGACATATCTTTTTGCATATATAATCCTGATGTTGCATCCATGTGAGTGCACTATCAATGTGGATACCCAAGTAATTAACTGTGCTAACTTCCTTAAGATGGTGATAGTCAAAGCCTTCTCAACCTGATGCAATGTAGCTAGTGTATACATTCTGTTGAGGTGGGTCAACCGACACCCCATAGAGCAGAACCTTTCTTGTGAAAATGAGTCCTATTTGCACATTATGGTAGATAATATTTTTATGATACATTCTTTTAATTTGACTTAACACCATATTCAAAGAATGGCTTTAACTTATTTGGAAATGGCCTCAAAGGTGATGGCTCTCTAAAGTTCTGTGTACATGTACATCTATGAGACTCAGTTTTAGGGTAAACACCTAAAACTGTGGCCAATTTTGATACTTTTCAGGTACATGTTTCATGAAATGAGACATGAAAAACTTTTTGTGAACATATAACTGTTATCTTGTGTATTTTCTTTAGTATTCTGAAGCAACCATATCGATCCCTAAACTTTAAAAGCAATGATAAAAGTTGACGTAATCATCCATCTAAATAGAATTAATCTTGTTTTCAGGTGCTTCATCCAAGCATGCTTACTTGTTAGATAAAAGTTGGCTTTTTTTTTTCTTGTCTTTCTATGCACAGTAAACATTGCCCTTGGAAAGGCCACAATTCAGTCTTCGACATTTAACAATACTCAACTGGGTGTGTCAGGTGTGTCAGGGAATGCAGTGGATGGTAATTCCAATACTGTATTTAGATATGGAAGCTGTGCACATACTCGGGGAAACAATCCAAGCTGGTGGAGAGTTGATCTGGGTTCAGATAAGGTGGCAGTCTCTGACATATTCATAGTCAACAGATTTTCAACACATACCACTGTGTTGGCCAGAAGTGAAAACTATAAAATTGCATTGGGTGAGCAGTCACTATACCATTCATGTAAACAAGATGAGCTAAGCTAAAGATAAAAGGGTACAATGAAAGTATTAATCTAAGGCATTTCTCGTGATCAAGGTTGAAAAACCATATTAATATGCAGAATTTTGTCACACACAAGTATATACATGTATGTGAATATTGAGAAAAATGTTTTAGAGGGAGTTTGATGCTGCTTTAATTTTCAGTTACTGTTTCTGTTGCTGCTGAATAGATATTTGAATCCCTCAAAATACTTTGCAATTAAGTCATTATAATTACTTGCTTCAAACTATAATGATGGAATATTTATTCTGTTTCTTGTTAGTGGTTCAGTTACACACTCACATTTTTCATGTACATGCAAAATTTTATTTTCCTTCAAAATTGTGTCTCACCAAAACCCAGTTTTAATGGGAAAAAGAAGCTCACATTATTAATGAAATGCATTAATTATAGATACAATTGTTTGTCGCATATTTGCTACATAAAGTTCGTTGAGATGAGCTGCTATTTTTTTTATAACATCAGGTGACAACTCACAAGTGGTAAACAACACTTGGTGTAAAGGACTCTACAGTTTTGTGAACTTCACAGCATCAGCTGTTTGTTTTACCGACCCACTGACAACTGGCAGATATGTGGAGATATCGACAGTAAAGAGACAATTTCTTAACCTCTGTGAAGTGGAAATCTATTTGCGAGGTACATGTACGTGTCATTAAGCACAGAGATTGGTACTGATTGGTATTTAATTGAAGCAAAATTTTGAACGTTTTTGTTGAATTTTAGTTTTTAGCATCAACCTTAGTTCCAAAATCTTCTAATTTGACCACATTTTTAATGCAACCAAATGGCGATTAAGATAACTGCTTGTGTCCTTTCAGATAATCTTGCATTTAGAAAACAAACAGAACAAAGCAGTGTACAGTATGGTGGTGTGAGTAGCAGGGCAGTTGATGGAATAAGTAACCCAAGCTATAATGCTGGAAGCTGTACCCACACTGGCAGAGATTACAACCCTTGGTGGAGAGTTGACCTGGGACAAGTTGAACCAGTTTCAGAAATATACTTAGTCAACATGATAGATAAATGGTTTTTCAGACAGAATAGTTTTGAGATCAGAGTGAGTAGGTTGGATGACTTTTTGAATTTTTATTACTATACTGTAACTAAATTCAATATAGACGAATGTAAGATAAAACTAACAATGATCAAAGTAAAACTTAAACAAAATGAAACTAGAGCAATACAAAGCCATGCTTACTGATTGTCCTTGCTGTACCTGAGAACAGTTGGTGAAATTTGCAAAATAGTGACAAATTCAAGAATGAAAAGTCACAACAAAGTGATACTGACTCAAAGCATGAGGTTAAGAAAAATTTAATTAATGATCTGAAAGATAATTTTAGATAATAATCAACCTGACATCAGTCACATATCCTGTGGGGTCAACTGTGCATTGAGAAATCCTCTCTCATAAGGTTGGCAGTGTGTTAAAGTTTTCAAATTGTCTGCACATTTCAACTGGTGGGTAATTCGAATAAACTTTCTCTATATAAACAGTCAGAGTGCCATCAAATGGAAAATTATGTCATTAATTTGCATCACAATAAATTATCACTTGCCTTCAGCTTTGCATGAGCAAGATGTCATGGAATCATGGAAGTTGGCAGACTCTAGATCTGAGGTTGATCTGATATCTAGCACAGCTGGCTTTACATTGCATTCTGAGGCTGGAATCTTACTTTCATATTTGCCTTTAAAATGAGGATTATAGAATTTAAATAGATGCTGAATGTTAAAACTTATAAAAGAGTAGGTCCTCTTTCTGTTATGTTATCATCATGTAAACCAGGGCCCACTTGTTTAAAAGGGAAAATGTAAATGCTATTTAACTTATAAATCGCTATCAAGCAGACAAGTGTTAGCAAAATGTGCAGCACTGTTGACTGGGTGGATATCATTATCAAACCTTTGAATATTACTTAAGGGCCAGGAGGACAACCAACGCGTCCTTCACTCAAACGTGCTGGGCGTTGTCTCCAAAGTGTTAGCCATAATTGGCTTCATGTAAGACTCTCATACCATTGCCTAACAATAGTAGGGTAAACAAGTCCTTGATTACTTTCCCTGCTAAAGCCAACATCGTTTTGTGATTCTATACAGGCACAGTATCTGATAATAATGGAGGAATTGCCAATCCCAGGTGTGGTGATAAGCAGAGTTATAGTCTTCCAAGAGGAAAAGGTGTATCCTTTTTCTGCCGCCCTGTTTTGTTTGGAAGATATGTGACAGTACGAAGTTTAAGAACTCATCATGAATACTTCACACTTTGTGAAGTTGAAGTTTATTCTGAAAGGAGAGGTAAAAATCTTATATAAAATAACATAATTTGTATGTTTGACAAACTCACACTTATTTTAAAAGTCTCAAGTTATTGCACAGAGGAGGTATAATGCTAATGTACACTAGTTCAATAGTTTATAGGTTTTTTTTCAACAATTTGCATTGCCTTTATGATCTTGGTGATTTTCTGAAGATGACTGATGAGCTCTGTTGTTATGGTTGAGCCTTGTGTATACATTGGTGATTTGAACTTCAGTTGGTAAACTTGAAGTCCTTGTATGCTCAACATTATGGCCATTTTCTTGAATATGCTATTCTCATGCATTTACCATCAGAGTATTGAGAATATTAATTTGCCCTCACTACTTCAAATCAATTCTTAATTCATGTTAGAGCTAGGTAGTGGGCTCTCTGCTGCAGTGGCAAATGCCACTATAGCAGGTTCTCTTCGTGTTACAATAAAACCACTCTTATAGGCTTTCCTCTAAAATATTTGGGTGAGTGTGAGTTCTTTCTGTCTTGGTTTTATTTGCAGTACCTGTAGTTGCATTAAAAGAAATAATAATTATTTCTCTTTCAAACCTTTTCTGTGAAGTGGAAAACATTGGTACAATGTTGAACATAGCTTAGATATATGTCACCTATTATGTAGTTAAAGTCTAGTACTAGATCTATGTGGAAGGAAAATACTTAAACTAAAACATATGACACATTTAAAATGAAAATTAACCATTGGATTTTTAGACAGCTCTGATATTTATTTTAACTGAATCCTATACAAACGCAAATTAGTTTTGAATTGGTAGGTTTACTGTCTATATCATGCGTGTTGCATATTATGTATATATGCTCTTAAATTTACCTATTGTAGTCATAGTTTAGTTTTGACTGATTTCAGCTTGCCAAATGCAAGCCATTGGTGTGGCTAGCACTGACACACTCCCTGATGCCAGCTTCTCAGCATCAAGTGAATGTAGCGGTTTTGAAGCTTTTAAAGGTCGACTGAATGCATATGGGGGATGGTTACCAAGTACAAATAACAAAAGTGATGATTACCTTCAAATTGATCTGCAGTACGAGTTTCTTATTTGTGCTGTAGCTACTCAAGGGAGGTCAACTTATGACGACTGGACAACAGAATACAAGTTACAGCTATCCTTTGATGGTTCCACTTTTGTAACCTACAAGGAAAATAATGTTGACAAGGTTAGTTTGAAAAGCCACAGCAGTGATGCAGCACAGAGCCACAGAAGATAGAAGCTAGATTATAATTAAATGCCATTTGCAAGATTATAAATGCCATTTGCAGGGCTCGATACTCAGGCTGACTTTTCAACTTACCAGCCAAGTGGCTAGTGACATCTTAGACCCAGTTACAATGATTTCAGTTTGTTTACTAGCCAAACTGGATGGTGGAAGTTGAAAACCACTAGCCAAAACTGAATTTCTACTGGTCTCATGTGGCTAGTGGGCTACCGTTAGTGTCAAGCCCTGATTTGAGGGCTGAAGTCTCTGAACTCTGAACCCTGGAGAAAGCTTATGGGATGATTATTGTGTTCTAAGATAATAATAGAAGGTCACAATGTTAAAGTGCATCTCTCCTTGTGGTACTGCATGAGATTTAAATAGAAATGAGCATGCTATTTTGGGTAGACAGAAATGCATGTCTCTAAATTAAACTAAGAAACTTGAATGTATAAAAATTATGTTATGGGCTAAGCATCCCAGTGGGCATGTGTAGCATACGACCTGAAGGCTTCATTTGTCAGATATACATTTGAAGTAAATTGGATTAAGTCTGGCCTTATAAAGTAGGAATAAGTTAATTAGCACGTCCCGAGACTTTTAAGTACAATGGCCTCTTATGTTGTCTAGTCAGAGCATGCATACACTGACGGCTGGCTTTTTATAGCTGAGGGATGTCTATAATGATGACATTGTTCTAGTCAGCCATGCTTTTGACAATAAAATTGATGTACAGTTAAATCATCAACTGATATTTTCATGTAATTGTTTTAGATTTTCAGTGGCAATTCTGGAAGACATGAAATTGTCAAACATATTGTCAGAGATGTGAGGGCAAGGTTCATCCGTTTCCAGCCTGTCAAGTTCGAGAGAAACAAAGCTTTGAGAGTAGAGGTGTATGGAGTACTTATGTCCAAAGGTATAATTTCTTTTATTTTTGTCATCAAACTTTTACATTCTGCAATTAATTAAGGCTGTGGCAGAATGGTCAATTTATTAGTCACTCTTTTTGGTTGCTGGATCTACATTGTAGTTTATGAAACTTGGTGAACACTTCCACTAAAAGGCATTAAGCTATGACTCGCATCCTTGAAGGTGCGCAGCCATGTTAAATATACTGACGGTAGTCTGACCTGAAGGCGGGTCTACAAATGAAAGGTGATCTTTTTAAATCAGTTTTGGGATAATTTCTTTTCCCATATAAGTAATTTAAGTACATATCTTAGCTCCCAACAGTTCCTAAAGACTCTATAAATCACTTTTCACTAACTGGAAGAAGCTGGAAGAGAAGCTTCATGCATGAGGGGCCAAGTTGAATTTGATCATTTGAATACTAATTGAATTGATTTTTATATACAAAAATGAAGAATGTTACGGCATCATTATTATTATCATTTATTATTATGCTCATCATTACTATTATTGCTATCATTCAATTATCATTCTGTCTTAATTTTCAGTTCCCTCACAAGCACCCAGTAACTTGACTTTGTCTGCAAGTTCCTCTACAAGTATTGCAGTTTCCTGGCAGTTACCTCCCGTGTGTTCCAGACATGGGATCATTGTAGGATACAAATTGTTCTACAAAAAGAAAGGGTTTATGGGGTCAATGTCTGTTGAAACTATCAATGGTGGAACAACCTTTTCTGGAGATATTACTGGTCTGGATAAGTACACGGAATATGAATTTCAAGTGTTGGCTTTTACTTCTCATGGTGATGGAGCAAAGAGTTCTGTTGTGGTGGAGAGAACAATGAAAGACGGTAACGGAAACTCGATCGTTTCTAGCAGGTGTAGTTCCACTCTTGGGTGGTTACATGTATATCATTGTAACGTTGGCCTGGAATAAATTACGATGCAGTAATATTATGTTTGACCTGGAAAGGAAGGCCTGACACCAAAGCCATTAAAAGCCGTGTCAAACATGCGGATTCCGAATGTTATTTTGATTGGTCACTTAAATAGTAGGAAACCAAAACGGAAGTGAAATTCCACACGTAGGTGCCATGCTCCGCCATCTTGTTTCTTTGTGAGACGTGACAGACGTTATTTACCATATTTCTTATTAAAAAAAAGTCTAAATGGATCAGGAAGAATTCTAAAAAGCCCTCGAAGAAAGTCTCAAGATATTTCCTGGCATCTCGCTCAAAACCGAGCAGAAGCGATGCTTGCAATATCTTAAATGTGAAAATTCAGCACACGATCGGCGGATATTCTCTATTGTCACTCGTGTTAAGATACTTTTATTATAAAATCAGCTTATCTTCGAATAAAGAAGATATATTCTTAGACAGTAGTAGTCATAAAAGAAGCATTGTAATCCGAGTAATTTTAACAGCTTTAACAATCAAAGATTTAATCTGATCAACGTAAACACGCTTTCAGTCTTACCTTGACTAAAAGTGGCGCATTTACATCACAACATACATCAATGTTCATTAGATTACTAATAGCATCTTCAACTGAAGTTTCTTCCTCTGTATGTGCTTTGAATAATGATCTTTTCACTCGAAAGTTTCGTTGTTGTCGTCGTTGTTCCATCGCGCGTTGGTTTTCGGCGTTTTCCCGGAGTTACACCCGTAGGTGAACGTTTATGAATTACCGCCTGCTGAATTCTTTAAGGGGAGCCTACGCCATTAACTGTTTCTTTAAAAGCTTCTTTGAGCCCTTGAGATACCTTGTAGCAATTAACTACCTTTCTGGAGCACTTCACACACACAAAACGTCGATCGGAAGCTCGGATATTTATGCCGATAAACCAAAGAAGATCGCGTAATACGAGGGATTTCTTCCCAACGGAGATTAAAATCTCTTTGTTTCTTGTTTCGGTTAACAAATGCACTGATTCAGCTTGTTTCTCCTTACTATCAAATTGATTTTGCAGATTTCGCAATTTTTTATTCTCTTTTACATTATCTAACTCCATTCAGTGACTCACTGTCAAGCGCTTACGCGATTTCGCGCCAAAAAATAATCTGGGCGCGACGTGTGTTTTGACGTGACAACATGGCAACCGGAAGCGATTGTGATTGGCTACTTTTCTTACGTCAACGGGAAGTCCAAGAAGAGGGCGGAATGGCTTCTAGACTGTTTTATGTCAAGCTCTCCCCTCTTTCCCTCTCCCCTAATTTTTCTTCCGAGAGCCTGATTTTTCCCCCGAGAGCCTGATACTCAGGTTAATCAGAAGATTACCGGCTAACAAAGCTTCAGGAACGGACAAAAATTTCACTCTACAGAAACAGCTCTGCTAAACCGATCAGTTACTCCAAGCTATGGATAGCAAGAAAATTCCAACCATGATTCTGCTAGATATGTCTGTGGAACTCATTAAGCAATAATCTTGAGTGTTTAAAATGTCCCTAGAAATTTAAGCGTCAATTCACTAAGCTGCTATATGGTTAATCTAATTATTCAAATAGTGTTATTTTTCTGGAGTATATTTAGTTATAACTATAGTTTTAATTTTTTTTTATTTTAGTTTTATTTCTTTTTACCATTTGTATTAAAGCTGAAAATCATATTCAGGGAACTATCTGTATCTGTGTAGATAAGATACCATATTAAAAAGAAGCAAAATCTCTATTACCAGTACTTTCATTGCAGTCGCTTTATGTGAAATGGAATAATTAAAATCAATTTTAATAAAACCACAAAACATGACTTTGTAAAGATGAAATAAACAATTTTTAAAACTCGAGTTTCCAGATGGGATTTGAACCCACGGACTAGATCACGGAGGGTCGTGGGTTCAAATCCCATCTGGAAACTCGAGTTTTAAAACATGACTTTGGCGAGATTAAGAAAATACTGGAATTAAACTAAGATGAAAGAGGGTGATTATGGGCGGAGAAAGTTAGCAGGGGTTGGAATTGACTTACACGGACCCTAAAAACTTCTCAGAGCATGATTTTTTTAACTTTTGAATGGTTTTATTTTTATCTTAGAACCTAGGGGTGGCCCAGCTAATGTGTTATCTGCTGAGGTCAACGAGACCACCTTTAACATTTCATGGGCACCTCTATCAAGAGAACAGACCAATGGCGACATCATTCTGTATAATGTCAAAGAAGAATTGTTGTCTCGGGGAACAAGCCAGAAAAGATCTTCTTTGAGTAGCAAAACAGTTAATACAACAAACACATTCATTTTATTGAATGGATTACGGCTTTGTTCGCAATACCAAGTGTCTGTTCGAGCTTATACCAAAGTAGGACCCGGTCCATATGGTCCACCTGTAGAACTACCGAGAACA
The DNA here is from genome assembly GCF_964205215.1 of Stylophora pistillata. Classification (NCBI taxonomy): domain Eukaryota; kingdom Metazoa; phylum Cnidaria; class Anthozoa; order Scleractinia; family Pocilloporidae; genus Stylophora; species Stylophora pistillata. The sequence goes on along the minus strand of NC_142529.1, from coordinate 6,893,837 downwards.
GCAGGTAAATAAATATGATATACATCAAAATTGCCCTCTTAGATTGATTGAGGTAAAACCAAAGCCACGGTATACACTCTGGCAAATCAGAATAGAGGATAGTATCACATGGAACCAACGAAAGCACAAACGTTGGGTAAAAGTATGTAACTAAGTCATTTCATCATATCTATACGGTCCTGCACACCTACTTGATAAACACTGAAGTCGTGTCAGTCACATTCCGATTGCAGGAGAGGTTAACAGGTTTTGAAACAGAATTTTGGTGATAAGAACTGGAAACTAAAGAATGCAATATCATAATATCTTAACGAATAATTGCTTTTATGTCGCTTTTTTGAGGAACGTGATATTTTCTTTAATACTGAAACCATTATGATTTTTCTCAAAGACCCAGGAACACCTTGGGGGTTGAGTGCTTCAAATGTTGGAACAACGCAAGTGAGACTAGAATGGAAAGAGCCTAAGCTTACTACGAAAGAAGGCATCAGCTATAGAGTAAGATGAACAAAAGCGAAGGAAATTACTCTCTAAAAGTTAAATGGAATATTTTAGCTCAGTAATTCAGTAATTGTTTCTGATATTAAAAGCGCGACTGGCCAACTTGAAACGCCTACGATTAATTTTTTGAAGGTTGTGTTGTAATTAATGGAGCCTTTTTTGCGTTGATTTAAAACTATATTTGCTTCTGCGGTTATTGAAGTACATTTTTCGACACTAATCTAATGAATTCAGTAACTATTCGAAGAAAATAAACCAATTTTAATAAAGTTTATATATCATTTCTTCAATATTTTTCAATGATTCCTAGATAGTTCAAGGAAATAGGTTTTGTTATTTCGTCGGGGCTGATCGGTAAGGTTGCTTTGTATTTGCATTGCTTTTCTCTGAATCTCTTTCATCCCAACATCAGTTTGCATCTCTTTACGTTTCCTACTGTACTCACTTTTTCTAACAATCAAGAGCTTCTTCAGTTGGTGATCATTTTCTTTATCCTTGTGACCTTAATGCTTGATTCAGATGTGATGCTGTTTGGAGAAATTAGGCCCTTATCACTCCTAAGGAGAAAAAAGTTTAAAGTAAAACTGCTAACTTTTTTCTCTTTAAACGTTAGAATCTCTTGCTCAATAAATTGGTGTTTTATTTTACAAATTGTTTTCTTTAATAAGGTGAAGTATCTCGGAACAAAGCCTTACAATGAGAGTTTTCGAGAGGAAGGTTTTCAAGATGTGGGCAGTTCCACTTCCTACACAATGAAAGGTTTAGTTCCAGGTTCTATCTACGAGTTTCAGATTATTGTAAGCTCTGTATGTGGACTCGGAGTACCCAAAGGATTTCCTGATAGGGTGGAAACAGAGATGACAGGTAGACATTTTCTATTCTAAAGTCAGTTAGAATTTCAGTATCATTGCACGACACGTGGGAAGTAACTCCTTCAAAACATAAAGATAATCTTTCAAGTGCCTTGGATATCTGAGGAAATAATTTCAGAGTCGGAATTTACCTGGCACATGCAATTGGAGTTCACAGTATCTTACTTTGAATTAGCATGGTAGGCAGACGTATCAGTACTTAAAAATGAATAGTTTTCAAATATGAAGGGTCCTTTTCGATTGCGTCTCGTAAAATCAGACCATGAATAGCCTCTGAATGTAGAGACAAGGAATCCTTTCACAACTTTAACATGGAAACAAAAATGGCGAGTAGGAAAAAAAGGATTATAAACCAAACAGAAGCATGATATTGAACATATCATTTCATTAATATAAGTGTTAGGGCACAATTGTTGGAATATCGTCAAGAACAATCTGCCTAAATATATATGAACATTATCCCCGAACAATCCCTGGTTTATGAGAAATTTATTAAGCGACTGTAGTCTGGCTTTGGCCCATATGAACGTTGACAAGTACCATGTTATTCCTGTCAGCTCAATTGGTACATGCTTTTATTGAGTATTTTACAGTCAAAAGCTACATTACGAATAGATACGATCTTACTTTCTGGTAAAATTGTGCTAATTTTACCCACAAATTACACAATTTTCCTTCGCAGCTCCAATGGCTCCATTTCTAATTCAGTGGACCAATGTGGAAGTCTCCGAGTTATCGGTCGAAATCGATCTCTGGCCTGTAGAACAAAGAAATGGTCCAATAAGGTGACTATAGAATAGAATGTGTGATACAGAATAACTAGGTGCAGTATTACGTGAGCGGCTTCTATTGGTATTCCACTCATTCTAAATTCTTTGGTATACTAATGGTACCCATGTCGGTTTATGAACTTAACTCTAAACGACGAGAAAGAGTAAGTGTCAGATTGTTGAACGCTTTCACTCCCAAAAGTGATTGATAATGTAACCTCTCCCTATCATACAATAGATTATTCTGCAAACAAGTAATGGTCAATAAACGAAGTAATAGTTATTTTTGATGAGTAAGCTTTTTGATTTTGAAGAAAGAGTGAAGGAACTTAACAGAGAATGCATGTAACGGCAGGCGAACATCAAGGCCGAATGTATTGCCGTGAAAATCGCGACCAAAGAAAAATACCAGAACGGGTGGAACTTTACAGAGACCGAAGCGACATTCACATCACATTTATTAATTGATCTCGTAAACTGAAAGAAACAACGAAGGACTAGCGTAAGGGAGTTGCACAAACAAACGTTACAAGGCACTAGCGATCGACAAATGAAAACCCTCAGAGGCAATAAAATAGAACTAAACAGGCTAAATGCAAACAACCAGAAACCAGCGAAACTATAGAACTAATATAAAGAAATCGACTCGGATATCCACGCGGCCACGAGGTCGCGGTACGTAAAATCACAATTATCACACATAAAATGAATAATATATTAATTGAACTGCGAACTGGGCTAACCACAAGCAATAAGGATAAATTACGATGAAACGAACTTACCTATCTGTCTCGCGACACCGTAGGCCTTTATAATCTCTTTTTGTAGACCACAGCAAAAAATGTCTACTCCACACACACGCTCCGCACGTCCTAAATCAATCACATCCAAAAATAGCTGAAGAACCTAACTGTAACGTAAAGCACTGTCACGCAAGTGACGCGTGTAACTGTAACTTAAAGCGCCGTCACGCAAATGACGCACATCAACAATGCATGTAGACTCTCTTGTTTGAACCCTAGCTCTTAGTCAGTAGCTTTTCATGTCCATAACTCTTAGAAGACGAGGGAACGAAGTTTCACTGATAAGAATTTCTTTCTTATTCAATATTTTAGTGCCTATCAGGTGATTGTTCTGAAAGTCTGTGATTGTTATCAAGAGCTTTTCAGAGACTTTCATTTAAAGCTGAAAGATTTGAATAGAAACAACGACACTTTTTATCCATTTTACGTTGCTGCGGAGATTAAAAATAATCCTGTGCACGATAAGTCTTGGAAATTTAAGGTTGGTGACGGGAAGTCATATGGAGCCTTTTTTAACAAAGAACTGACAAGAGGAGAAAGCTACATTGTCTACCAAAGAGCCCTAACCAATCACAACAGTGTAAGTAAATTTTATTTTCTTCAAAATAAGATAAATAATCCAAACGTTAGACCGGATTGAAGCAACAGAACACATTTTTTCGGGCTCAATCACGAGCCGAAGGCATTGTAACATTCCAAGAGGCTGTATCACGTTTTAGAACCCGGATCTGCATCTGCATGGAGACTGAATTGACCAATCAGAAAATGCGTACTATGTTCATTATGTTAGACAAGTAGATAAATATTTTCTGGCGAAACCATGATGTCACTGATTGTTTGTCAGGACTAGATGTTTTTTCCTAATATCAGGGAATCAAAAGAAGTATTAGTTACTTTTTGGGTTTGTTTCTCAGCAAATTTTAGAGGGAGAAGTCAGCAAAATCGCCAGGATTTCTATTAAACCAGGTAAACGATTCAATTGTCACTTGATACTTAAAAGCCTTTTTTTTCAAAAGCGAAAATAATTACTATGAGTGATTAAGGACCTTCGGTTGGTAAAGTAATAGTTTGAACAGTTGAAGTTCTCTACTTTGGTTGCATGGGTAAGAAAATATCTAACAAATTCGCTTCTAGGGTTAATGTTTCCCGAAGAATCCTGATGTACCACATCCACCAGCTTACTTTCCATATTGTACAACACAGTTACAGTAACTTCCTTGTTATTATTGTATATCATTTCGTTTTCACCGTGACTAAAAATCTTCTAATTTAATTAATGAACAGCAAACACGTGTTTCGTCGAAATTCAGCTGTATGGCATATATAAACATTTGCGATAGCGTTGGTCAAGTGGACATAATAAGGTTGTCCTTAATGTTTAGGTCTCATCCCCTGTCAATATTCAATCACAGACTTTTGCAACTATTATCTTTTCCTTTCAACATGCAGGGCCACAGTGTATAACTCAAGAGACAAAAGGAGAAAACTGTAAGTATTATAGATATCTCAGTGGTAGGGAGGAAGAGGCTGACGACTTTTGAGCTAGGTGACTTTTTGATCAATTCGAAAATTTGTATGTAAAGGGCGATCATTGGAAAGAAATGTTTTTATATTATTGATGGAGGATTAAAAAAAAGTCTCTTGAAACAATTTGAGTGGTCTTTTCTGTCTCTGGGTAACATGGGTGATCATGATGTTGTAACGTTCTGGAAAATAAGTCCACTTTCATTGCTTGAGTGTGAGGGACAAAGTCTTGCAAAGGTGCTTAAAATTGTGTCATTTTGATTTACAGCTGAAAGCCAAGTCCTCCTCGCTGCTGTCATCACTCTTTCTTTCATTGTTTTTTTCTCTCTTGTTTTAAATGGTACACTGATATGGCGATTAAGACAAGCTGAGTCTAACAAAAGAACAAGCATAGTAGACAGTGGTACCCCTCAAGTCCACCCCGGTGTTTTTCAAGTGTCAGAGCCTGGTGTTTATATGGAACTACAACCCAGGCCCTCTGACGGCCAGTCACGTGAACCACCTGAATACCAGTCATTGCAGGACAGACGAGTGACTTCAGATTACTACAATATGGAATTTTTAGAAGGACGCTCGAATGACAAGGGAAAAGTTTATGAGAATATGGAGTGAAATGTCCTCCACCTGGAAAAATGTGTGGACCATCCCTAATTAAGGCGATCCGTGGTGTTAGTTTAGTGAATCCCCATGAAGTTCATTGTAGTGTTGTACCGTTGTTACTTCACTACACATGTTGATTTTTTTTCTCAATTTGAAATGATAATTTTTGATGCCATAGGTATAGCAGTAATTAAATCACCCGGATTTATGAAATATTCTTAAAAGTATGTCCTGTTCTCTTTTATTATTAAAGCCTGTTCCTAGTTGAGGTTTGCCAAATTTTAAGCAGTTCATCGCTTCTATGTGGTCAACGCAAATTATCCTTTCAGTTTTGTTTTTTTTATAATAATTTCTACAGGTTATCAAAGTAGTTAAGTTTAGTAAATAAAACGATGGAACCTAATTAATTCAATCGTTTTGTCACATTCCCTTGCATGCTTTCACAAGGATTGCTTTTGAAAAAGCTCGGTATCGACTAATAAACAATAGACTATTTTACAACCCTAATGGAATACTTTTAGCGTTTAAAAATAAATTAGAATTGAAATGTTAACGTGTCTGTGGTAGTATTTCAACGGAAAACGTTTTCACTTGAATGATATGAAACCAAAGAACTTTGCACGAACATATTACAAAGAATGAAAATGTTTAACTTATAAGAAAAAAGAGATGATTGTATTTACCAATGTAGGAAAATATGGCAGCTTTATTTAACCCTCTACACCCTAAGTTTAGTTAGCACATTCCATATTGTTTCCTGGGTTACACTAAGGTGCTGACAAAGAAAGATTTGCCTAGAAATCAAGTGCTACTTGAGTTAGTGATCATTTTTCTTAATCTCATGAGCTTACTTTTTAATTGTGAGGTGATGCCATAAGAACAAATCAGATATTAGTCACTTTTAGGGGCTAAAAGGCTAGCCCACAGTGATCAGAGACCATCATTTTAAGCGCTAACTGATGTAAGGGAAATTTTGTTTTACCTCTGTTTTTCGCAGGGTTTTTTATAAATTTGTTTTCCCTTCTGCTCGTCATTCAGCGTCACGTCAACTTTAACCTGTCCCTTCAATCTGCGCTTTTTCAATAAATATGCTTGTTGACACTTCAACTCCCAAATATGATCCAAATGTACCTTTTCTTTCCGGTATCACCGATTGTCCAACGATGATGCTTCGTATAAACTCTAAAAAAGAGGTTTTAAGTTAAATTTCGGACGAATTTTATAAAAGGCTAGGGGCAGTTTTAGTGACAACTATTACTAATAATAATGGGGCAAAAATGATTTAGCAATGAACAATCCACGATGCAGCTATTCTTGTCCCCTGTTTCGAAATATCCAGCGGAGAGAGATATAATTACATGCGTTGCAGCGTGTTAACTCTATATGTGTCTCACCCTTCTTTATTCCACGCGTTAGCCAATGACCTTGTCAGTAAGTTTCATCCGAGTAAATGGAAAAATTAAGCTTCTTTCTCTCTCTTTCAAGCCACTATCTTTTTCTTCTTTTGAGTGGCTTATTAGTAAGTCAATGGAAATCTGTTTAAAAAAAGACTGCAGAACTGAAAAATTTCATGTGCAACGAGTTAGAAATGGGGAATTACATTTTTACCCTCACTAGTGAGATTAATTTATCAGAATCTTTGGTTTGCGGAATAGGACACTGGTCAACTGAGTCCATGAGACAGATTCATATTTGACCAGTTGTTTTCTAACATTCCTCCCACCTCTTTTCTACTACGAAGCTGACCTTGCATCAAAAACAGCGTCCAAACACATTTGAATCACGCAAATACAGATTACATTTACAGACTCTTAATATGTCCTCTATCAGCCTTTCGATTAAAAAATCATCATCCAAATTGATCACTTCTTTATACAGGCAATTTTTCTAGATTTCCTGATTGGCTTATTTTAGTCGAAATAATGCGTGAAAATGGATCCATTCTGTTCAGACATTCATTTATTTCTCGATTTATAATTTACAGGTCAATCGAAAATAAACCATTAGTGGACGAAAAACGAAATAGGGTTCACCATCGCGAGTATTTTTTTTTTTTCACAGCCAAGACACCGTTCATAATCCTCTAAAAGAAATTTCTTGTGCGTTAGAGCCTGATGTACTGTGTAGGAAATTTGAGCCCTCAGACGTGGTTATGCAGATATTATAACGAATCAGCAAGCATGATAACCACCTTCTTTCACTTTTTCTAACCCTTAAAACGCGAGTAACGCCAGTAGCTCATGCAACGTTCCACGACAGCTGACCCGACGACACCCCAGCATGTCAGATCTTCATATCAAGATTTATCTCTTGCTTGCTTTCTTCATTCTTCTTCTTCCCCCAGCCTCCAGTGAGTACATAAACATGTTAACGTTTACAGGCAATAAGATCAGATAGTTTGAATTAATGAAGCAAATTTCTAGGCTTCAAAGCTTAATATTGCATTTAAAGGGAAGTGGAAGCAGCGGATTCATCATCGCTAGTTGAACACAAAAGCTAAAAAAACAGTTAATCTTATGATAAAGCACTATACAAAGTAGAACTAGGGAACACTATTTATTTAATCAATGTAAAGTAAATGGCCTGTGTTATCTGGAATGGTAAAGTGTCCGCAAAAAGCGACTTTAAGGTGATTCTTCAGTAATGTAAGTGGGTGAATAAGCGCGCGCTTGTTCCGAGAACACAGTGTTGCTTCTCGAGCAATGGACCAGGTAAAGAAGCACGATGATTTAGCTCTTGAATAAACAAGGTGACCAATATCCCTGACCGTAGTATGAAGATATCATACTATCATTATTATTTCTTTTAAAGTAGTGCTTAGTAACTTTGTGAAAAACTAGTTATATCCTTTTCCACCTAAAAAGTTTCAGATATCAAACTGAAGGACAATAATATTTCAGTTTCAGTATTTTTTTAAATGAAAGGTTCTTGTGTTCAGATAGATGTACGGTCCAAGTTCTGAAGAGGTATCCGGTTAGTCCGCTCCGTGGTCATTTCGTTCCACTTCAATTTTTCCGAGTTTCGGTCACATTGTTCCAAAACATCGTCACATTGTGCCACTACGAACTCATATTGTTCCACTGAAGGTTTCAATCGTCACACACGTTGAAGTTATCAATGAAGCACTTATCTTTACTTGTAGTCCACCCGCGTGTTCTCTGTTTCGTTTCATTTAATAAAAGTAAAATGAACAGGTCACACAACAATTACTGCTGGAGAATGTACGTATACTATTGCTTATTTCGATTTCTAGACACGGCATCGGGCAAGTACAGCATTTTTCATCGCCCGGAAACACGTTACAACTGCGAGTAGATTACTTTTTCGATCATTTTAATGCACGTGATGTTAAATATCACACTCATATGGCCTCTGATAAAGCAAAATCCGTCCTCAGTTTGAGCCAGAAGGTCCGTAATTTTAGAGTTGAAACGATATGACTTCTTAATTGTGACCATATTCCGGAACGATTGATCGAAACTCCGATATTTGTGTCAGCACAAATGCTTTAGAGAAGCGATCTATCGAGGAAGCCTTCTACCTATGTGTTTTTCTATTTTTCATTGAGTCACCCTGACACTTCACTTGGCAACTGGAGGTTTTCAGTTTTCTTCGTCGCATCAGAATCAATACAAAGAAATATAAACTCATATTTAGGCAGAAAAAATTCCTTAAAGCTGTTGCGATAATCCTGTTAAAGGTGACGTTAAGAAAAGGTAGCCAATTAAGGCATCTTACGTGGTAGAAACTTTGACGTGAAGAAACCA